>NC_092808.1:40208078-40515578 GCF_040954645.1 Diabrotica undecimpunctata | reverse complement strand
CTATATCATTCTAAATCATCTTTGTTTAAAAAAAAAATATAATTTGAAGTCAAGTTCACAAAAATTTTATTATCGCTTTTGTAATATTAACCAAATATAATTCGCCGTTTCTTTTGCGTACTAAAATCATTAAACAAAACAGTTAAACGATATTAAACTAAAAATTGAAGGAATATAAACATTTGTTTTCGCTCTAAAAAGATAGTAAGTGAGGTTATAAATACTTTGACAAACAAACACGTATTAGATCAAGTATTTCTTGTTGCAACTTCACAAAACACTAATTTCATATACTTACTTCAATATTGTATTACGTCATAAATCTAAATCCATTCATATTAGTATTAAACGGTTAAGTATTGGCTTATTTATTGGAAGAATCTTAAATAATTTTTTTATATATTATACAAGATATCGTTGTGTAATATTTAATTGATCACTTGTGAATAATTGCACAGTACATTAAAAATAAAACTTCTTGTGTGGTGAATTTTTGCTTTATATAAATTTGTATTTCTTTATCAAGCACTACAGGTCACAGAACTCGCTTGAGTTAAGAGTCTGCATGTTCTAAGAAAAATAAGTAAAAAAATTCAAATTCAAAATACAGCACGTTTCTTTCTATACTTTAGATAAACAAACAAAATTTTCTTTTATCAATAATAGAAAAGATTCACTTTGCATAAAAAAAAGGCAGTATCCTGTGAGATTTAGGGAATACAAGGTGAGTAGAATAAATGTTTGTCAATTTTTTTTTATATCTTCAGGCGTTCAATAAATTTTATTAAAAGCATTTCTAAATTTATCAATATTACAAATTAATCAACTTAAAAAAAAAATTATTTTTATCTTCATAAAGCTAGCCGGTAAATAAGAGCAACTTGTAGTTTTCTTACATCGCATTCACATATCATAACAATATATATATATATATATATATATATATATATATATATATATATATATATATATATATATAAAGGAGTACAATCGTTTAATACAAAATGTAGTTCAATGTGAGAGTGGAGGGTTATCGGTCAAAAGGTAGAGAATAAAAAATACTGCTACTTTATCCTTTATTTTTTAAAGACGTTTCATTTAGTGGTCCATAAACACCATCATTAAACAGCTACATATCTTTTTATTTTACTCCATACCAGCTCAAATGGATTCAATTCACAGTGATATGGAGGTAGTCGTAACAATTTAACATTGTTTTGTTTTGCAATATTTTCGATAATATAACCGTCATACTGTGACTTAAAAGTTTTAATCACCTGTAACAATTCATAGTTCTTGTGATCTTCTTCAAAATAAAAATATTTTGACAGTAACCATTACTTTATTTTCTCTTTGTTACTACTTATATTGGGAATTTTTTCCAATTCCCTCGAATGGTAGGAAGCACTTCAATGGTCACCACCGTTTTTTCGGGTAGGTTTGGTAGAAGTTGGGTCTTAAAAAAATTTTCAAAAACAGGGCCATCCATTTCATTGTGATAATCTGCGGTGTTCTTTTTTGCCAAAAAAGTTTATTCGGCTCCCAGTGTCCCTGTATGACTTTACAGTACTGTCCACCCACACTACTAACGCTGTGTCCGATATGTACCCACGATTCGTCAATTTAAACTATGTTGTAATTTTCTTACCAAAAACCCCAACACAGTACTTCAAATGAAGGTATTTGGGACTTCTGAAATATTATATTTAGACGGACTGTAAGTTATTCTGCCGACTTAAAACCGGCAATACTAAACTATAAGGTTCCATAAGATTAACATAGCCCTATGCTACTCCTACTTCAAAGTGACTGCGAAACGCGCTCTAGGTAGATATTATCATATCTCAAAAAGTAATTACACTATGTACTTGTAAAAGAGAAATTATATTTCTTAAATAGATCCAGAAATAGTCCTAAGTTATAAAGTTTCTAAAATAACTAGGAATTACTAATACAGAGGGTCAAAAATAAAAAGCGCTTTTGTGTTTCTAGTGGTCAACCAGATTTTTATTTACTAAAAAGTAAATAAACCAAGAGATAAGAAGTAACATGTAAAAAGCAATATCAATTTTGTTCATTGCCGTTTTTGTTCATTACAAAAAAATCGAAATATTTTTTAAGACAAATCTACGAAGAATCAGAATATTCACCTCAATTTTTAAACAGTGTATATATTCTCAGATGTGTTATTTCAGAGCACATTTTAATTTGTCTTTTTTTCCTTTAAAGGAAGAATTTGTCACTGGAAATAATAGACGAACCAGGTTTGCGTTAATTATTTAACAAAAACAAACGGTTACGTGTTACTTCCACTGGGACGTCCCTTAGGAAGGACCACTAACGCATCGCCATAAACAAATGCCGGTTGTTTCTCAATATTACATGGCCCACTTGACCACAACGACTAAGTACAACTGTTTCGCTAACCAGAGTGTTAATTTCGATGTTTAATTATCTTGGCAGAGCAAGAGAGCTGATAATATGTAACCAGCATACGCATTCTGCTTTTCTGGTTTATGGATACGGAAACGATTTAGTAATTTGTTACCGGAAACATTTACAAAACGAGCCATTTGATAAATTTAATTGCATTTTGCAGAAACATCATGCCTTTAATAGTATATTTTAGGTTTTGAATGTTTATTTTTCAAAATAATATAAAAACATAATTCTGAATTAAGTAAATGTTAAGTAAAAATAACAAATTAATATTAGAAAAGTCTCTTTTGTTTAAGTAGGTAATTGAAAAAAATCATTGAAGTCATAATTTACATTAGATCAAATAAATATTGATAATGAATTTTAAAACTTGACTTATAACGTAGCTTTCGATATCCTTAATAATTTATTACACTGGAGAAGACAAAACTGATCATCGATACGGAATAGCTTTCTTCATAAGCAACACTATTAGAAAATCAGTGCTAGGTGTGATTCAAATCTCAGAAAGAATAATAATGCTAAACATTTAAGCACGGAACTGTAATATTAACATGATCCAAGTCTATGCTCCCACAGCTGATAAAACCGAAGATGAGATCGAAAAGTTTTATTCAGAATTGCACAATACAATCAAGTTAACAAAATCTAGAGATATTACTTACATTTTTGCAAAAATTGGAGTAGGTACTGTTAAAAATATAATTGGACAGTTTGGATTAGGAACTAAAAACGAGAGAGGAGACAGGCTTATAGAATTTTGCCAAGAAAAGAATATGGTAATTGCCAATACCTGGTTTCAGCTTCCTATGAGAAGACTATATACATGGACGTCTCCTTCACATACTGAATACCATATTGTCAGAAACCAGATAGACTTTATACTCGTAAATGGCAGATATT
This sequence comes from Diabrotica undecimpunctata, assembly GCF_040954645.1. Taxonomy (NCBI): domain Eukaryota; kingdom Metazoa; phylum Arthropoda; class Insecta; order Coleoptera; family Chrysomelidae; genus Diabrotica; species Diabrotica undecimpunctata. The sequence goes on along the minus strand of NC_092808.1, from coordinate 40,512,236 downwards.
AAAACTATATAACCTCAGTTTAAAACTTAGTTAGTTGCTGACGTAAAAATAAAATTAAAAAGAATTGAACTCAGAAAACAACAACTAAAAATTAATGTAAGAATGCTAAAAAACGAAGAAATAAAAAACGAAGTAAAAAATAATGTGAATATTAATATGCAAAAAACAATAACTGACAACAAACAAATTATGGATGTAAATAAAAAGTGGTAAAATATAAAAAATACATTACTGAAACCAAGCTTAAGGTTGATCTGCACCCCCCAAAAGACAAATACCAAATTCAAAAAATTTGAAAAATTTTTAGAAGGTATATGTGATGACTAGAAGTATTTTGACAACTTTTAAACAATCTTCATGTTTTCGTTTTTGAAAAAACTCAAAAAAACTGCTTTTTTCCAAGTATAAAGCGGGAAAACCAAACATAGGATTTTGTTAATTTTTTTACAGCATCAAGATATAATAATAAGAAATAATTATGAATTTTTTGAAAATTTTTGAATTTACAGTTTTGTTCCAATAGGAAAAAATAATATGTTTCGGCTTATAATAAAGTTACCGGTAAGAAACCGAAAAATTTTTTAATAACAACATATATAAAACTGTAAAAGTGGAAAATATTTGCAATAAAACGTTAAATATTTTTTCTTAAACATATGAAAAATCTCGTTAATCAAGAATTATGTCTTGAACTGCCGCCTTCAAATTGTAATGTAGGGAGATGGCTCCATCTGAAGCAATGGTAGTATTTATCATCGATAGATAGCATTACGTTCGGCTTCGAAACGCTTCAACGAAACGTCACACTAACAGGGTTGCCATATCAATTACTTTGTACAACACTTTGGCAGATAACAACAAAATTTAGTTTGATACAACATAGGTCAAAAGCTAAAAAAGAGTTGATGACAGAAGAAATACTATTACAGATAAAAGAAAGAAGGAAATATAAAGAAAAAGATCTACAGAAGTATAAAGAAATACAACGAAAAATTAAGGAAAAAATCAAAGCAGCCAAGGAAATCTATTTGATGAAACAATGTAAAAAAATAGAAGAACTAGAAACAAAATATTATACGAGAAATATGCACAAAAAAATAAGAGAAGTGACTGGAATCGGTAGAAATAGACAGCAAGGACACATAAAAGACAAAAAAGTACTACTAATAGATTTAACAGAGAAATTAAGACGATGGGAGGAGTACCTCAGAGAACTTTTCCAAGATGAAAGAGGTGAAATGCAGAAAATACAAGATTTAAATCCTTTTGAGAGACAGAAGATCACGATAGATGAAATCAAATATGCTATCAAAAACTCTAGAGACAACAAGGCAGCTGGATTAGATGAAATATCATCCCCAAAAAACAAGCACCAAAAGAGTGCTCTGATTACCGAACACTCTGCCTCATGAGTCATACTTTAAAAGTACTGCTGAAAGTAATACATAAGAGAATATACGAAAGGCTAGAGAAGGATATTAGCGAGACGCAGTTCAGGTTCCAAAATGGAATGGGTACTCGGGAAGGACTATTTTCCATCAACATATTGATTCAGGATGTCATGATGTAAACGTTGATCTACACTTGTGCTTTGTTGACTACGAAAAAGCTTTCGTTAAAGTAAGACATGAAAAACTAATATCAATACTTATGAACAAGCGCATTGACAGTAAAATGATAAATATAGTGCAAACATTATATTGGAACCAAAGCCATATTTCAAATTGATGGACAACATTTAGAAGAAATGAAGATCTGTAGAGGAGTTAGACAGGGATGTGTTTTATCTACACTTTTGTTTAACTTATATTCTGAAGAAATTTTCCAAAACACGCTTAATAATATCAAAGCGGGAGTTACCGTTAACGAAAAATTAATTAACAACTTACGATATGCAGACAACACTGTGATCATAGCAACGAGTATAGAAGATCTACAACATCTCATCGAAAGCATAAGCATGAAAAATGCTGAGATGGGAATTACTATAAACGCTAAAAAAACGAAGTACATGCTAATTACAAAAAGACCACAAAATATACATCACATATTGACAATCAATGGTAAAGTGATAGAACAAGTAGAAAAATATCAGTACTTGGGAACTTTGATCAATGAAACCAATGATCATACTGCAGAAATAAACAGGCGAATAGAGATTGCCAGATCAGCATTAATACGAATGAAGCCACTCCTAACGTACAAAAATCTAAATTTGGAGATCAGACTACGTACCATTCGCTGTTATATATTTTCAATATTATTATATTGAGCTGAGACTTGAACATTAAAAAAATGAAATACCTACTAGGTATACCTACAGAAAACTGGAATGCCTACCTAGGTCACGTGATGAGGGGACCAAAATATGAAATTTTGAGACTAATGATACAGGGAAAGATTCAAGGAAGAAGATCTGTTGGCAGAAGGCAGAACTCATAGTTGAAGAATCTACGTGGTTGGTATCAATGCAGATCGATTGATTTGTTTAGAGCAGCAAGTTCAAAAATAAAAATAACCATTATGATTGCCAACCTCAGTAGAGAGACGGCACTCTAAGAAGAAGGTCATAACATAAGTAAACAAAATCTCCAGTGACAGATAAGTCCATAAGGAACAAAGGGATGGAGGACAGTGGTGAATATGCAAAATTTTTGCATATTCAGGCCTGTTGTTTCATTTAGTACAGTTGGTCAACTATAGATCAAATACATATGTTAAGAGATATACATAAACAATGGACCACGAGACAAGAGATATACATAAACAATCTCACCAAGACCATGGTTAGAATACATAGATGGAAATATCATAGAGGTATTTGATATTAAAAATGGTGTTAGGGAAGGTGATGCCTTATCAACACTTTTTAATCTAACTTTGAAAGCTATTGTCAGAAAACTAGATACAGTAAGTCACAATAGAAGGGTATTAGCTGAAGAAAAACAAAAAAGCTAAAGATTTGAAACGGGAAGCCGCTGCATTTGATCCAAACATAAATGAAAAAAAAAAACAAAATATATGCAGTGCACAAAGTCAAATTGACATGATAATCTGAAGGTAGACAACCTTACCTATGTCTCCACCTTTCCTTATCTAGGCTCAATAATAAAAGACTGCATCAACGTTAGTAAAGAAATACAAGCACGGATTCTTGGCGGTAGTAAGTGATTTTATACATAAAAGAACAATGGGAAGTAAATTACCCAGTAGTAAGTCTAAACTTAGAATATACAAAACAGTAATTTAACCATTGGTCATACATGGATGTGAAACGTGAACCCTTTCAACCACTGATAAAAATTAATCAATTGAGAATTTTAAATATGTTGCCTGTGTGAGCACATTTCAATTACTTACTCACAATTAGTTTATTCTACCAAAAACTGGTGCTGTCTGCTAGAAAATATATAGCAATTATGCCAATATTTTATGTGTATAATTGATAGAACGTAAATTTCAATTAAGTGCATAAATAATCAAATGCAAAAATAAAATAAATCTTACTTACATGCCGATGCAAAGAATAATATTAAATATATTTGAGAAAACATAGTGAATTTTGCATAAACGATGTTTACTAGTCTCCAGATTACTATAACGGAATTTTATACTATGTTTTCTATAACATTTATTACTAATCCTTGTATCGGAATGTAAGTAAGAATTAGTTAATTTTTTTTGCATTTAATTATGTATTTAGGGGTTCAAAGGAGTAGTGATGCGCAATATAAGGTGTTGCTTCCTGATAACACCTCTAGCCACTCCTACTCAATTCCTATCCTCACCTCCAAGAAGTGTGACTTAATCACACGGGTGGACCCTGGCAAACCTGAGCAACCCTACCGGAGATTGGGTAACGAACCACAGTGGAAAGTAGGGTCAGGGCCGACGAGGAAGGGAGAAATGGTCCTCCGAAAAGGGGGTTAGGCATAGGGCTAACAACCCTATCCTAGAAAACACACATGTTACGAATGTTCAAGGAATGAAAACCGGACTGATCAAACGACGACGACTGCGCGAGAAAAAGGTACACGATTTAAGAATCGCGACATGGAACATCCGATCCCTATACAGACCGGGAGCCCTCCAAAATCTGCTCGGTGAACTGAATAGAGATGATATAGATATAACAGCTCTGCAGGAAATGAGATGGACCGGGAGTGGCACCATTGACAAAAGACACCACATTATATTCTATAGTTGCGACGCTAAAGACCACGCACTAGGTACTGGCTTCATTGTAAATAAAAAGGTTAAGCACCTCGTACGAGACTTTCGTGCTATGAACCCTAGAATGTGCATCCTGAGACTAAGGGGAACATTCTTTAATTACAGCAACTTAAATGTGCGTGCCCCTACAGAGGAAAAGGAAGACGATGTCAAAGAAAACTTCTATGAAGAACTAGAAGCTGCGTACCATTCATGCCCAAAGAATGACATTAAAATTATTTATGGTGATCTCAACGCAAAAATAGGAAAATAACTATAATACCTACCAACTATAGGTAAGCACAGCCTTCATGAGGTATCCAATGACAATGGCATCAGACTAATAAATCTAGCAACTTCCCTTAAAATGGTCATTGCCAGCACATGCTTCCAGCGAAAAAATATTCATAAGGGGACGTGGAGATCTCTAGATGGGGTTACAGTAAACAGTAAACAGACGTAATAAACGTATGCAGCAGAAGAGAAGCAAATGCAGACTCGGATCACTATCTAGTGGAAAGTAGAATAAGAGAATCTCAAACATTAAAAAAGAAAAGGGATCCAAAATTGAAAAATATGAAATAAAAAACTTAGCAGACAACAACAAAAAGGCAAAATACAAAGAATATATAAAAGTAAGACTAGAAAACAGACAAAACCATCATACAAGACGCGGCCAAAGAGATCCTAGGTCGACAAAACAAGCCCAAATCAACTGAAGGACAGTGGTTCGATGAAGAGTGTCGTAACATAACAGAGAGGAAAAATAATGCATATTCTATATAGTATAACTAATAGTGAACATATGGAATAATAAACAACTGCCGCAAGACTGGAATACCGGAGTAATTATTCCACTACATAAAAAGGGAGATCAGCTTCAATGTAAAAACTACCGAGCAATAACGCTACTGACTGTGGCATATAAAATACTGTCAAATATTGTGTATGACCGATTGAGACCATATGCGGAACAAATAGTTGGGAGATATCAATGTGGTTTCCGCAGGCAGAAGTCCACAATAGATCAGATCTTTGTCTTGAGGCAAATCTTGGAAAAGGCTAGTGAATTTAATATAGACACACATCATCTTTTCATTGACTTTGAGAGTGCCTATGATAGCATCCATCGAGAATTTCTGATTCATGCACTGAAAGAGTTTAATATTCCAACTCAACTCATTAATATCATAAAAAAAACACTTAAAGTAAAAAGCAAAATTCGAATTCAAAATAAACTAACAGATACAAGAGAAAATAATTAGGGAGACAAAAGTCAACACCAGAGGAACAATAATAACAAAAAGTGTACAAATATTGGCATTTGCAGATGATGTTGATATCATAGCCAGAAGCGAAAGAGAGATGATAGAAGCATTTATTGCGATAGAAAGAGCGGCACAAAACAGTGGCCTAAACATTAATGAAATAAAAACCAAATACATGAAGGTCAGTAAATCGACAGGCCAAAGAAACCTACAGAATCTGACAATAGGAGACTATAACATCGAAAGCGTGAAAAATTTTACATACCCAGGTTCACTAGTTACCGCAGATAACAATGTCAGTGAAGAAGTTAAGAGAAGAATACATTTCGCTAATAAAACATATAATGGACTAATTAAACATCTAAGATCTAACAACATCACAAGAAACACCAAATGCAAAATATACAAGACACTGATAAAACCGGTCCTTGTATATGGATCAGAGACATGGACACTATCGAAAAGCGATGAAAACCTATTAGGCACATTTGAACGAAAAATCCTTAGACACATATATAAGGGGGTAAAGGAAAATGACATATGGCGCAGAAGATATAACTTTGAACTGTACACAGCATACAACGAACCCGAGATCATAACATCCATAAAGATCGGACGTCTGCACTGGATGAGCCATGTTGAACGAATGTTGGAGACTGAAACACCAAAACATATTATGAGACAAAAACCAGTAGGACGAAGGTCAAAGGGAAGACCCAAACTTAGATACATGGAACAAGTAGAACAAGATCTGAAAACACTTAAGATTGCCAACTGGAAAAACAAAGCAAGGAACAGAATAGAATGGCGGAAAAGCCTAGAACAAGCCAGGACCCAGAAAGTGTTGTCGAGCTACTGATGATAATGAATTATGTATTTAATTAATTGGAATTTACACTTAATAAGTTGCACATATATCGCCGCCTGAATGTAAGTACTAGGTAACACAATTTTTAACATTTTTGGAGTGGAAGCAAACAGTTGAAACTGATTTTAGTAAGCAAAATTGCTGTATCATCTGAGGAAATTTTGTCATTGCGTTTTATTTATTTTGTTTTAAATTGGTATGGCCCAAAATATCTAGGCAATCATTGAACTTTAAATTTTGTTTTGGCGGTTTTTTACAAAAAAGTAAATGATGCCTACTTCTTACACAATTATTGTATATTTATTCAAATAAAAAACTTACACAGCTAACTAAGAGAACTTAATGTATTAAGATTTAAAGACATTACCTAATAAAAATAAAAAATATTATTTTTCTTTAATGGTGTAACAGAAAATATTAAAATTTTTATTGATCTTCTTCAGTCGTGCCACCATGAGGTAGGTGGAAATCAAAATTATAAAATTATTGGGGTAAAGCGGGTAGCTTAAGATAAAACAAAGAAAATAAATCATTATACTTCATTTCAGAAATTAGATGACTTTAAGGATAGCATGGATCTAATTCTATTACTTGTCTACGTAAAGTTCTTTTTTGGCAATCTACTTATCTAAAGTCGGTTTCCTCAAACGATTCTTTAAATTCAAACTGATAAGGTTTTTCCTTTCTAAATTGAAACCAGCAAATCTTTTGGAATAAAACAGGATTCTTTTTAGTGTCAGTGGTTCTCATTGTAAGATGACTGTTAACAAAGGCTTTCCAATCAAAAAAATCTTTTTTTTTAACATCATGCACAATATAAGGTTTATCTCCTGTTTTGCAAGCACCTCTAGCTATCATCTTCCAATTACCTGACCACAAAGCCTTTCCTACTCGTTTAAATTCTGTTTGAATTGCGGAATGCATTGAGTCACATTCCATTTCACTGTAGCCGTATGTCAAAAATTTAAGTTCAATTTTATTAATATTTTCAATGGTTTGCACAGAATACATGAACATAGCAACGACAAACTTGTTCAAGTTTTGTCCACCACAGTGGTCACTAAAACATGTCACTTCATTAATGGAAGAGGATAGAGACAAAGAGTACTTACAAATAAGGCTGGCTATTTCGCAACTGCCCCTAGCTCCTTGACCCTCGTGCCACATAAAACAATCACCTTCGCGGTTTAAAAATTGTATGTAATGTATGGTTGTAAAATTGTATGTAGGCAAGCGTCTTTTATAAAATAAAGCATTATTTTTTGGGTCACTTAGTGCGAGTAAAACTTACTGCAAGTCAAAATTACAGCTTATCATTGTTTTGATTTCAAGTGTGTTTTCTTTATCTTGCGTCTTGGCCCTTCTGGAATTTTCTGTATTTTTCAAATTTAATTTTTGATCTTCTCTCATTTTCTCTATTCTTTATATGCAGCACAAACGCAGCATCGATCTTTTCTTGGCTTATAAAATCCCAAATTAAAGTTTTCTTTAAAAATATTTCGATACGCCGATAATTTTGCTAAAGGTGTATTGTTTTCTTCACACCAGAATTTGTACATTCGGTACATAGTTTCCAAATTTAAGGTAGAATCTAAGTATTTTCTGTATGTATCCGTTTTTACGTAGTGAAAAGGAACGTATGGAAAACGCTTAATATGGTTTTTGATATTTTCCAGCATCTTTCAGTTATCTACTTTTTACATTATAGAAATTTTCATTAACAACTCTAGCTACTTTGTACACATTTCAATAGATGTCGTCTGAATCATTTTACAAGTTACCTTGTTTGTGTATTCACTTCTACTCTAAACTGTATTATTAAAGAAATAGCTAACTCAAAACAGCCAAAATTTGAGTAACCTATTTCTTACATTCAAGCGGGGATATAATATTGGCATAATTCCTATACACTTTATTCCAGGCAGTACCCTAATACGGGTTATTGTATTTTCAGCATTTAGTTTGCCATGTACCGTTGACCTAAAGATGTAAACCAAATTATAGTATGCGAAACCGGTCGTCGGTAGTAGAATAAATTAATTGTGAGCAAGTCTTATTCTTATTTCTCTTTACATAAATTCAATTGAAAGAGAGATATTTTTACCAAACTGTTGCAGCGATGGTGCGTGGAAAGAAAAATTATTTATGAGATCGCGAATTAATGTAGATGGCAGGTATAGTTAGATTTATAAAGTCATAAAGACTAAACTGGCTTGGCCACTTAGAAAGAAATGCCAGATAATCGAGCTGTCAAAGTAATCCAGAAATGTAAAAGGTAGATAGGCGATGTAGAGAAAGATTTTACAACCATGAACATCAGGCAGTGGCGAAGAAAAGTATTCGACAGGCCAGAAAGTAAGAACGTTGTTAAGCAGGCCAAGACCCTTAAAGGGTTATAGCGCCATTAGAAGAAGAAGAAGATTTGTGGTTTACAATCACTGGGGTAGGACAAAACGGTCTATTTATAGTTGGCGCGTTCTGTCTTGTCGTTTGTCTGTAAATCAACACTATTCAAAGACGGTGGGAAGTTGGTGCACCGCATATACTTACAACTTCTACCCATCCGAAGCGGCTAGGGTCTGCTATGTTCAGAGTAGTGCTAATTTTACAATGGAGGAATCTAACGAACTTGCGCTGTAATTTTTTATCATTGTATGAATTACCCAACTTAGCTAAAATTTTTACCGACAACACTGGTGGAGAACAACAGAAAAAAAACAAACTAAACCCTTGAGTTTGAGAAGACATGTTCCATTTGGGGAGTTATCAAAAAGTAAATATTTATGAATTTTGCAGTAACGTGGCAAGACACACGTGCTCTTGTCCCTTTTCACTATTATCCAGTTTTTATTTCTCTTCTCCGACGTGAACTATAGAAGAGCGCCTCTCCACGCTCCATCAGATCCCAGCTTTAGGAAGGATAAGTCTCAGGCATATTACAGGTAAGCCGTTCTCTCTATTAAAATTATGGGTGATCAAACGAACATATGGATACCTTCTGAAAATTCGTATGTATAGTATTTAATTTATATTGGGTATTCGCCCAAAATCAATTTTAGTTATTTATTCAAATTATCTACATAACTACAGAACAGAAAAAAAATAAAAAAATGTATTTTGTATTAACTAAATACTAAGTATTACAAAAAAAAATTAATATTGTTTTCTACTGAATAATATTCTAAACGCTAATATACCAAAAGCCAGAAAACAAATTGGTGAAACAATAAATCAATATGGCAGTGTGCTTGGGACTCCAGCAAATATTTACAGTTTAATACGTTCCGTGTGTGTTAATGAAGCAGTGCTCTCCACTTAGCAGCTATCTATTTAGATAGCTGCTAGATTTAGAAACTTAGCATATAATGTATATACCAGTATATTATTAGCAAGACGAAAGCCTATCTTATAAAATTTAAATTACGAATGTTAGTATAATATTTTCATCAATCCATTGAAACGAAGATGGGAAAATATAGAAAATTATGTCATATTATTAAAAAAGATTATAAAAAGGGAAGCGATAAAATTAAAGCAAATACAATTAAAAATTATGCATTAAAGTAATGAAATGCATCGCTAAGCTAGTCAAATTTTTCCACCGATTTGTAGTAAGTGTTAAAGTCGCTGTACTATAAGTGGGACTATTTTTTGTCCAAAATACATGAAACATTTATGTCTTCGTGACAAAATAGTTTGTGGCGCATAGATTTATAAGGTATTATGATAGTCAATTTCTGCATCAGATTTATTGCTGCTAGGGACTAAGTTTTTCATATACTTTATCTGGATGTTTTTAAAGTTGTCGTACGGTCGTAGCGTCCTCCTGGTTTTCAGGGGTTTCTGGACGATCTACGGCCGCCGCTCTTGAAGAGGATCTCAGGTTTCGAGAGTCCATCTTCGTTATAAGGAGTTAAATTAAGATACCGGCCTCTACGGGCAAGAAGTTCCGCCGAGCCTTTGTGGTAGGTGAGGGGCCACAGAATTCTCTAACAGTTCGAAATTTCTTACAGACAATATTTCTTACAATGACTTAATTTGTGTTACAATTCTGATACGTAGTGTATGCCTCAAATTCCACAGAGATGTCGGCCTTCTTGCTTCGTGTAGCCGCGTTCCCTCTCCTCAAGAGAGGTACAAGACGAAGTATTATTGCAACTCAACCTGAACCGAAAAGCAATTACAAGTCCCCGTCGGGGCTTTCATTCGCTCTTTACCGTGACAGGCCCGAATAACGCTGTGGTCAGTTCGACACAATTTGAAACAGTTCTAAGACCAATGTCTTTTCTATCTCAGAAAGTCGTGTTCTACTGCAGGAAGCGTTTTGTAGTCGACACGCCGGATCTTGCACACTTGATGATGATTTAACTTCTAAATTGTATAATTAGTCTTGGATAATTATATATAATCTTGAATTTCGACGTCTTCGACGATAGTAGAATATTGGTTGAATAATAAAACTCAAAGGTAGCGTAGTAGCACACCGAGCCAACAAGGTCTAACAAGGCTAGTAGTGAAGAACGACTGGATCCCAATCGGAAAATGTGCTGCCCTTTTATACACATCGTGTTTGAGCATTTGCAGCACATTTCCGCCGAGAGACCAATGACGGCGCAGTTAATAACATGCGCTGTGGTTGGCCGGCCAAAGTAACAATCTTTGTCGTGATTGATTACCTTGGCGACAAAGTTAATTTTTATAGCTACCTAGGCTGCCGCAGAGTTGAATGTATTTAGCAACTCCTACGGGCTTTTTTGTCACTGTCTGAAATTAGCCAGATATTGTTAGCGTGGAATAAGCAGGTGAGATTGATACACATTTTTTTGTAGAGCAAAAAAGCGTGGATAAATTGGATAGACAGTCTAACAGAGAAAGTCCAACAATTTAAAAAAAAATAGGAGCAGTTGTATTAAACTACCTCACCATCGAAGAACTATGGTACAGGCTCAGGAGCAGATTGATACGTTAAGATCTCGTTGATTTAAATCTAAAATTACATTGATTTATATTGAAAATGAACAAGTTTATGTAATAAAACTTTAGGTAATAATATAAGAACAAGTTAATACTAAGAAAAACCAACATTAATAAATATCAAAACTACTAAAATACATTATAATCGGATATGTCAAAAAGAAAGGTTAGCAAGTAATCAGTCTTCTTGGTTCCGTTTGATCCCTTTGAAGTTTTTCTAGGGTATTTTCAATGCTACATCAGAAAAATTTATGAATGCAATATTTTTAACTTGGGGAAATACCCTCAAGTAAGTAACTTGATGTGTCATGGGTGGATCGTGTGACTAATCGAGGTCCTACATAGAATAGGCAAGGAATGCGAGATTATTAACACCATCAAAGAGCGCAAACTAGAATATCTTGGCCATGTTATGAGGAATGAACAGAGATACGGCTTGTTGCAACTCATTCTTCAGGGCAAGGTATTTGGAAAGAGAGGACCAGGGAGAAGAAGAATATCTTGGCTTCAAAATCTGAGAAAGTGGTTTAATACATCGACAACCGGACTATTCAGAATAGCAGAAAGCAAAGTTAGGATAGCCATGTTGATCGCCAACATCCAGAACGGATAGGCATCGTAAGAAAAAGAAGAAGAAGTAATTTGGTATTCAGTTGTACTGTTATTTAATAATAATTTAATACTTTCCCTATGTAGTACACTAAAGACTGCGTTTTTTTTTTAATAAGGAAAAAGTCACCATCAAATATTATATTCAATTACAGGTCTCTTAAAATTTTGTACATTGGGAGTTCCATTTTCCAGCTGTTTTTTATGATCTTTTTTAGTACCCTGTCGTACGGCCGTAGCATCCTCCATGGTATTTGAAGTTTCATGGCGCTCTACAGCCGCCGCTCTGTAGAGGGATCGTAAAGTTTTCGAGTCCATCCTCGTGTTTGTGGAGTTCAACGTAAATCGGGCTTCTACGTTGCGAGAAGTTTGCCGGGCCTCTGTGGTCGACGAGGGAACACCGACAACCAGAATACTCTAACAGTTCGACTTTCTTACAATGATAGTATATAATATATATGGTAAGTATTCTGTGCACAGTGTATATCTCGAATTTCACAGAGATGCCGGCACTTCTCACCTCGTGTGGCCACTTTTACTCTCCTCGAGAGGCACAAGAATGCCGACAGTGTTGATTCTGCTAGTGCTCCTCGCTTCGTCTTACTACCTTTTGTAAACAATATTTTTAATCCTGTAAGGACGGTTATTATTTACGTAAGGTTTTTGTCGACGAAGCATTATCGCAGCTCGTCCACTGAGTGGAAAAACAAATCCAAGCAAACTTGGGGCTTTTATTTGCTCTTTACTGTCAATGACCAAAGGAACGCTTTGTCAGTTCGACACGATCAGCTATAGTTTTAAAGAGCACTGTCTTTTCTATTTTCAATGGTCGTGTCTTGCTGATAGGGAACGTTCTCAATCAACACGCCGGTCCTTGTCCTGTTTTATTTTTTCACGGTTGATTAAGTATTCTTTTGTTCGACGTCTTCGACAAAAATGGGTTACTTGATTAATAATAAAACTCAAAGTGGTGGTAGTGGCACCAAGCCAACAAGGTCTAGCGGGCCTAGTATTGTATGACGACTAGATCCCGATCGGAAGATGTGCTGCTCTTTTATATACTTTGTGTTTGAAAATTCGATGCAATCTTCCAGTTCAAAGCAGTTAATAACGAGCTTTGTGATTGGCCGGCCAAAGTAACAATCATTTCATTATTTATTTTGTTGCAGATATCAAAAAATAGTGGCAAGAAGATGTCTTACAGAAGAAGAATTGGTTCTGGAGTTGGAAAGTTTGTCTGATGTTGACGCAGCAGACTATTCCGACGACGACTTCATTGCAGATCGAGATAATTCATATAAAGGAAATTACGATTTAAGTGAGGATGAATTAGCTGTGTGAGATGTTTATACGATGTAGAAATACCTAAAGAACTTTGATCGCAAAAAAAATTTGAAATTGTTTAAGCTTGTTTAAAAGAATGATCACACATTGTTTACGGCAACATATAAATTTGTTTGCGGTAACTATATATAGCAGATCGTACAAAAAAAAAGAATCAGAATATTTTTCTCATATAAATACATATTTTTATGGATTAATTCGTATCTGTGAAGAACTAGGTGTCAAATAAGAACTGTCACATTCACTATAAAAATATTGTTTGCTTCATTTATATTTTGTTAACCAATAAATAAAATATGACCGCTTGTACCTAATCTGCAATGAAACCATTTAAATATGGTGTATTATTTTTCATTACTCTATCTGAAATATACAAACAATCCCTTTGATAACCGGAATGTCGTTTGTCCGGTTCTCCCGTTTCGTCCCCCATAGCGTCATTGAAGTCGGTAATGTCCAGGAACACGAATTTCTTATCTCTCTTCCTATTGTTCCTTTAATGAATTCAAATCCGGGAGGCGGGTCGCGAAAACGGGGTTTTGCATTTATTTGCATAATTGTATATATTGATGTTCGTTAACGAATGTTGCTTAGTGCACTCTAGAATGAAGGAATCAATAGGCAAGAGGTTCATCCACAAAGATCAATATTCAATCTCTACTCTGATGAGATGAAATTATTTCTCAATTGGATTTGTATTTTGAATTGCTTAAGTTTTGCTTAACTTTAACTTTAACTTTCTATTGTATAAAATAGAATGGGGGCCGAATTTAAAAGTACATAACGTAAAAATTTTTAGTATACAGTAAACTCACTTGAGATTTATAATATTTTAGTATTCAATATATTAATTTATACAGGGTTGTCCTTAAGTAATTATAAAAATAGAAATCGTAGATTCTGCACTTTAAAACATTACGATTTAAACCAACTTGCTTTAATAAAATGTTGATATTAAGAAAAATACAGGGTCTTAAAATGGAAATTTAAAATTTTATTTTTTGTTATAACTTTTACATTTGTAAATATTTATGGACAAAAATTTACAATTAAATGATTTTGAGTAGGATAAATTATAATTTTATACATACTTTAATGTAACTGATAGGAGGAGCGACATATGCCACATGTGTGGCATAAATTTGCGCTTAACTCTTTTGCTCTTTAAGTTAGCTCTATTTGTGTTAAAACATATTAAAAACACATTATTTTTACAAAGAAAAGGTATACCTGTAAATAACCTTAAAATTTAACCATTTTCGAGATAATCGCATTTTATGTGAGCTTAAGTGAGCTGCATAATAATTCTTAGTTGTGATATTAGTGCGATAAAGCACTGAATACCTATGTATAAGCATAACTCATAGTTTATTCTTATTAAAACAACTCAAAGATAATAATGTACCATCAGAAAATGCTTTTTTATGGCTGCTCAAGGTCTCATTGGAGAAAACTTTTTATCTTGTTCTTTAGATGCCGTGTCTGTATTCAGACGTTGGCCGTCATTATGTTTACAATTTCCCTTTTCTTCTGCTTTTTAAGTGTCTATACTGGGTTTGCATTACTTTTTCTCTATTGTAAAATTTTGAGAACTCAAAATATGTGGTTTATGCAAGATAGTACACCACACCACCACATTCTAGAGAGAGGACAGTGGGAACATACTTAAATATAACTTTTCTGAACGTTATATTGGTCGTGGTAGTTATATTCCTTTTCAATGTGGTTAGATATTGATATAATTATTTAGTTAATAAAAAATCCCAAAAGAATACTTATTATTAATTACGTAAGTTGTTTACCCATTTTTATTAGGACAATTATTAGAAACTAGAGCACAGGTATTGAATAACTTTAATTTAATAGAAAACGTAAAATGTTTGATGTAAAATCCTATTATTCTATTATTTTGTCAAATTCTATTATTAATTATCCGGCTGATAAATTTATTTTCTGTAATATTTCGTAAACTATTAACTTTAGTTAAAGGTATTGTATACCAAAATTCAGAAGTATTGATGTTTTTGTCTATTTTTCCTTTATTGTCTAGAGTAATTGCGTTAAATCAGAATTATCCAGCTGATTTGTAAAATACGATTATCTCGAAAACTGTTGAGTTTTGAAGTTATCAATAGGTATACCTTTTTTTGCAGTTTTTTTTATACATAAATGTTTATAAACATGAAAGTTATAGCGAAAAATAAAATATTAAATTTGCACTTTAACACCCTGTATATTTCTTAATATCAACATTTTATTAAAGCAATTTGGCTTAAATCGTAATATTTTAAAGTGTAGAATCTACTGTTTCTTTTTGTACAATATTACTTAAGGACCACCCTGTATATAAAAAAACAATTATTAACACAGAGTTCGGCTCTGACAAAAGTTGTTAACACTACGTTTGTTTCGGCTCTAGACATTTTTGTGTTTATTTGTGAATATTGCAGGTTATAAATTACAGTTAAAGTGTACCAACATTATTTTTTAAGACTATGTCTGAATATTCCTTACTGGTTGAACTTCAAATTGCATTCTAAACTGGATTTATTGGTTTTTTTAATGGTTTATAGTTCATAAATAATTATAATTTAGTCATAAATAAACAACAACCAGTATTGTTTTTTTGCAGAGAGAAGGAGGTACTATTTTTCTGCTACTGTAAAAAATAATTATTCGGTAAGTCGTCCGTAGTCACTATACAGAACGTCTCTTCAAAGAGCAAATCTTATTCAGTAGCAGCCTCACAGCAGAAGTTTTCTACTAAAGCTCAAGAGATAATTTTCTGTGCTACATATAGCGCCCTTCTTTAGGATTATTTTTGATTTCACTAGGTACCTTAATTAATCCAAAAAATATTTTATTTTCTTCTCGTTTATCCGATAACAGAATATGTGTGTACCTAAATAGTAAACTAAACTCACTGTAGATGAATTTATGAAGAAATATGTTTCCATTAAAGTGTAGATAGAAATCTTTTGAGCTAGAAGACTTACAACGCCAGCAGACAGACTAGTGTTATCCATCATCTCTAAAACAATCCCATATAATGTACTTATCCGGGAATTAAAAGAGATGGGCTTAAACGTCGTTTCTCCTGTAACATTCTTAAAAATCAGGGCTACACTACCAGAGTATAACCACAGATTAAGTTTTAGAAGACAAATATTTCTCAGCCCACGTAAAATAACTATTCCAGATTCTATTGACATAAATTGTGAAAACACAATCAACAGAATATTTATATCTCAAGACAATTTGACCAATTATACTGTAACTGGATTTAATTAAGCATCCAGAAATCAGATCTAAGTAACCCAATTCAGTTTAAAAATTTAAAATCCTTTTAATAATATTATTCATTGCTTATTGCTCAATGGGATTGTTTATGTATGACACTGAAAATATTGGTGTAACTAGAAATATTGGTGTAACTGACCTAGTGAAATTTGCAATGTAATCAAAAGCTTATTTAATAATGTGTACAAATTATATTAGAAAAACATGAATGCATAAACAAACGCACGTGAGTTAAATACCCGGAAAATAACGAGAGTAGATCATTAAAAATCAGGAATTAAGAGTTAACAATCAAAGATAGTGTTGTCATCCGTCAACTGCGTACTATCTCTATTATTGTACTTAGAGAACCAATCAATTAATTATGAGTATCCAGTGAGTTCGAGTTAATCAACCCTATGCAGGGGGTAAACTACCCCCAGAGTTCCAGTATATAAAACTCTTGATGGAAGCAATCTAATTAATATTATATGATTATCCAATATTATTATAATACGTGTAAGCAATAATTGTTCAAACAGTACAGCATCAACAACCCAGTCCCAAAATTCAACTATTCCGAATCCTATTTTAACGCCAAATTCGCAGTCTTCTATCGATATTGATAGCCAATTATATTAAGTTTAAGTATATGATCCAAATATTACACATACTCCAAAACCATCTTTAATTTTTTCTACTCCGGAAATTTTTCAATCGCCTTCTGTGTAAAAGAACCGTATTTTCCAACCGTACAACAAAAAACCGTAGAAAGAAAAGAATCCAAAAGCTTCACTGAAAATTACGAAAGAATCACCCTGCTCATCAGTGAAGAGAAGCATTTGCAAAACATTATGTCTCCCATTAAAAACCTATCTTTACGAAAACAGTTGAACATTTTTGGTGAGTATATATTCGATGGAGTAAAGTTAGTTTCTTGTGTTTCTTAAATTTCTGTCTGTAATGTCGTTACCTAGGTAATGTTCCGATTTATTTTTATGTCAGGTGAAACGATGTTTTGTAATATTGTCTGATAGGTATGGATACGATATCATCAACAGAATTATTAGACCAAGAAAATCAACTGTACATTCCTTGAACACTTTTATAGATGATTGACTAGCTTACGTATTTTTAATAAGCCTCATGACTTGATCATAGTTTAACTAATTTGATTCCACAACATTTTTTTTCAATAATACAAGATTTTTTTGAATGTCCTTGTTGTATCTGGGTTAAATAGTAACAATTCATTGTTATTTAACATATTAAAATTAAATTTTTAGCAAAAAGTAGGTGTACTCATACGAGTACAATGGGCTGATCGGGAGACAAAAATATAAAACATTGTGTAAAAATAAAAATATTTTATTTTCTTACAATATAAGTATATACTTGGATATATCCTGTATTATAATCTAAGTAGTATGAAATTGTACAAAACAATCACATTCAATACACAGAGTAACTTCACACTTTATACAAATCCAACGTTTTCTTTGATGGCATAAGCGAAATCGAAGTTGTTTGTCTATTTTCTTTGGAAAATTATCGCTTCCATCCATTTTTAGACTAATTGGTACATATCCTGCTAGTTGTTTCCTAGACTAAGTAGATTTCCCAAAACTTCTTAAATAATGACGTACTACATTTCGTTGAAAAGCCAAAAGATCCATTTCTTTCTTTTCAGCAAATATTTGTAACCTCCACGAGTTAACAAGTGCTCTGAGTTGAGCATATGAGCATAATTGAGCATAACAGCCATTTTTCACCTTGTATACTGACTCGGTAGTTATTAACATATGACCAAAAAGCAACAACGCCCATTGAAGCATTGTATGATGAGAACAATTTTGGTTGGGTTACATAAATTTTTCGTTTGGCAGCAGCACACCAACGATTCACTTTTGAAAGTGGTTCAATACTATCGTAATTTAATGCCATTGTTGTCCTTCCATTTAACAAAAAGTAGTAGACTTGTTTTGTCAAAGCGATATTCGAAATATTCACGATTCTCCTTTTTCGTTACAGCGGAAGGTAACAAAGGACATTTTTTATACTATTTTCTCTTGCTGTCCCTGTTGCCCTAAAGCCCTTATCTTTTAAAGTTTTCATCAAATTATACTGGTTTTTATTGAAAATAATTGACAAAAAATACTTCGTTCTCAGTAGGCACATTAACGACATCAAGCATTTTTAGAACAACTTGTGATCCTAAAGGCAACGCAGCAACTTTTGATTTATCCACTAATGCTCCACAATATGTGTGAAAATTGTAGCAATAACCAGTTGAACTACAAAGCATCCAGTCCTTGTACCCAAATCTTACTGGCTTTCCCCTTATGAACTGTTTAGATGAGTGATGTACAAAATACTTTATCATTGTTTCATCAATTGATGTCTTTGTGAAATATGCCAAATTGTTTAAATTTTTGAATTAGTTTGTTTATGGGAGGCCTCACTTTATACATTCTGTCCCTTGTATTAATTTGCGAATTACCTGCCAAATGAAGGTATTTTTCAATTTCTTGGAAACGGTTCCTTGAAATTGCATTAGTCACGAGGGGAACCTGAAGATCCGCATCTAAACACCAATAGTTGCGCTCTCGTGGCAATCTAGTAAAAAGTAAAATAGCCAGAAATATTTTAATCTTTTCCTGCGTTACACGAAATTGATGATTATTATTTTGAGCGGCATATAAATTTGTCTGCTGGGTAATATATTCAATAATTTCACTGTCGAAACATTTCTCAAATATTTCTATAGTAGATTTACCTCGGATTTGTTCTTTCATATTATCCAGACGACCCTCGTAATCTGTTGTAGATGTCATACTAATATCAGTAATTTCTTCTGTCTAGTCAGATTTTATTTTGTCCCTTCAGTAAATTTTCTCTTTTAATAGCAAGAGGAAGATTCGTCGTCATCAGAGTCATCACTCATGTAATGAACCTCTATTGCTCCGGGAACGTCATTCAGAAAGCTGAGTCTAAAGATCATCCTCATCTATGTCCTCATTGTCAGTTTAATAGTCAGTCTAAGGAGGAATAACTCAGTAGCGTACCTAGAATTTGCCTCTGGGGGGGGGGTTTTGGTTGGTCACCAAAATTTTTTTAATGATGTTACCTCCATTTTGAGTCCTTAAAATGTGTGAGTAACAGTGTCAGAATAGGGTCCTGAGGGGGGGGGGTTTAACCCCCAAAACCCCCCTGGGTGCGCCACTGGAATAACTACCACCGATATATCTTTATGAGTGGAACTCGCTAGGTCATCTGAAGCTAAAGCAAGAGTTCTATAACGCTTTCTATAAAACCCAATGGGACTAATAGGCCGCAATTCTTGAAAATTTACTCCAATACCAATATTGAACCTGAAACAATAAAAAACCAAATAATCATTTTGATCTCATACAAACCCACTGTACTCAGATAAGTACATGTCTATTTCGTAACATAAATACAATAGTAATAAAAAAAATCTTATACTGAATAAATAAACATTAGTAGTACTTTACTACTCTTACTCTTACTGTACTCTTACAACAATTAAAGTTAAAAAAATGATAAATAGTTTCAAAATCACAAAATAACAAACACTTCAATGATACAACAGAAATATGGAGGTTAGCTTATAACTACTGCGGCAAAATTAGGAAGAAGAGCGCCACCTAGGGTATAATTTGTAAAAATCTAATAGAACACTTCCTAATGGAATCGGACATACACGTGGAATACCACTTTTTTACCAAATGTGTCACTACTATGCCATTTTTGCTACTGTACTTAGACGAATACAGTGGGACCAAATGGGTTAATAGAAGCGATGTAAAGTTTTCATTTATAATATTTTAAGAAAGCCAGATGTTGGTGCTGTGTGTTTAGATTTTTTTGGTTTTTGGGCTTTGGTTTTGTAAGATGACAGGAATAAGATAGAGAAATTCCCTGATTCCTCTTTTTTGAACCTAATTATGGATGAAATAATAAAAAAAGCAAAAACTAAAAAAGGATTACAAATGAGAAAAAAACAGCTTAAATCTGCTATGCAGATGATGCAATGACTCTCAGAGTGAAGATGATTTACAACGTATGCTGCACCAATTTAATATAACTGCTAGAAAATTTAACATATTAATTAAACAAAAAGACAAAATGCATGATTATAACAGCAAATTTACTAAGATCTAAATTGGAGCTAGAAGGTCAGATAATAGAACAAGTGATGTAGTTTAAATATCTAGGCATAACAATATCTAGCTACGGAAAGCTCGAAACAGAAGTGAAAGATCAAGTAAATAAAGCAAACAGATCCGCAGGTTGGCTAAATGAAATAATATAAAAAAATAGAAATATCTGGAAAAATGAAAGGCAGAATTTACAAAACAGTCATCAGACTAATAATGACAAACGCGGCAGAAACTTGTCCTGACGTAGAGAGGACAAAAAGGATGTTAGAAACAGCAGAAATGAATACACTTAAAAAATTGATGGTAAAACGCTATGGGCTACAGAGCTAGAAGTACCGATATACGACGTAAATGCAAAGTGAAGAACCTCAAGCCCTGGGTAAGAAATAGAAGAGTAGAATGGAATGATCATATAAGCCTCAACAACAATAGAGTAGTAAAGACGGTAAATACGGTTCCCCAATCGAAAAGCGATCAGTAGGAAGGCCAAGTAAACCATGGAACGACAGACAGATTCATGGCTACATAAAAAGAAGAATAAAAAGTTTCATCTAACAGTCTTAAATTTACAGCATTTTTAGAGGCACACTATTAACAAACATATTTTGTTTGAGCCGCCCGTGCTATAAATTTACAATTTGATTTATTACTCCGTCTTCATTGCCAAAAGATTTAATCCAATACTCCAATAGTTAAGTCGTAATACGTAATAACTTAAACCTATTTGTACTTTCATATGATACAAAGATTTATCCTGTATTAATTCATGTATTAATAGTTTAGATAAAATAAAAAAAAATCAAAGGCAATTGAATTTCATAATTTGTTCAAAAATTTCTGATTTTTCACACATTTCCACACACATTTCCAAGAAAACACGTTATTAAATACTTTTTTCAACAAATATTTGAAAATAATTAAATTACCACTATCGTTTCAAAGGAAAATCTGTTTTCATGTTATATTAAAAAAAATTATCAACGCTTTAAAATTCGATCTCACAATAAGTTGCAATTAATGAAATCCGATATGTTTGTTCCTTTGTGGTTTTACCAGATTTTGTCATATTTGTGTACTAAAAAACATCAAAAACGGGAATATATTTAGAATAAAAGTACCTACCCGAAAGCAAATCTTTCTAAATACCCAATTTTAAATTTTTTTGAAAACTTTTCGGTTGCTTTTTGGTATAATATAAATATTATGATATATTATTTCCAAAATATTATAAATAAAATCATGTGTATACATCTTATAGTACAAATACTTTCTTGTATGCTACACTCCGTTTTGAAATACATGACAGCTCAGTTTTTATGGCAGAAGATTACAACATTAATATACAGGACTTCAAAGCAAAAAATATATAAACATCGATACCTTCTTGGTCATACAAACCAAATAAGATGGACGGGCTACGTACTAAGATCGAGTGACAAAAGACTTCTGAACGCCACATTCTGGGAAAGGCCCGATGGCAGAAGGTCAGTTGGTCACCCAAGAAAGAGATGGAAGGACGCAGTAGCCAGTGATCTACGCAAAATGGGAATACAGCAATGGGAAATAGCTGCTCAGGACCGACAACAATGGAGGGAAATAGTTCGCGACCAATACTCACATAGAGTTGTAGAGCCAAATGATGATGATGACACCTTCTTGCCTTAGCATTGTAGAATCTATCTATATAAATTGCTAGGACAACAATTGACACTATTTTTCCGGTACGATAACTCCTAGCGACACCTAGTAAAGAAATTTGAAGCCAACTCACATTTCAATCATATTTTGTTCTTGATTCATTCTACAAATTGAGGATTCAAACATTTTTGGACTGTGTTGTGGTGGGGAAAGAATACTTCATCGGATTGAGACATATAATACATCATTGGAAAGAAGAGGCAGTAGCGATTACGTTAAGACAGAAAAAACATTGCCAAAAGGGCATTCCATTATGTCTTAATTATTATTGATCCAATAAGAGCCTGTAATGTGTTAAAAAAATGGGAGGATATAACGAATATATTAAGATAGAAAAAAACAAACAAAGCGACTACCAAAAGTACACTATACAGTGTCTTCATTCATAATGAACATATAGTTACATACGAGATATAGATACAATATAATAATAGAGGCACTATAGATAAAAATAAATTTACCGACAATAAATAATTGTACAAAACACCATATGATTTAAAATAGGAAGCCTTAATGGTGGTCTACTTTACTATAGACAAATAGAAAAATATTAATAAGCCCATATATTAATTTGTGCCAATTGTCATATAAAATTTATGATATTGCGTCATCTAATAGTTGACAAATACCATCATTATTATTCTGGCTTTACAACCTTGTAAGGGTACTAGCTACCTCAAGAATATCTCTCCAATCGAAATTTTCATATTTTTCTTATCTTCATCGATGTTATCAACTAATCTTATTTTGGATTTTCCACTTCTTATCTGACCATGGGTCTATCAAGAAGCGTTTTTATAGGTAGATCATTTTATTCCCTCCGCATTACATGCTCTATCTACTTAAAAAGTCCTATCCTAATATATTTTACGATATCTGGTTCCTGGTATATTCTATAAAGCTTTATTCTATAAAATACATTTCTTTCGAAGCATCTTAACATGTTTTCGTTACTTTTTTAGAGTTTAGATCTGTGAATTATGTAAGGACTGGGCATATTATTGTTTTGTTAAGTTTTACCTTTGTATTTCTCCATTTAAATAAGGATTTAAAAATGAGATTCAGTGTTATTTTCAGTATTAATGAGCGCTTCCAGGTATCCAAATTTGTAACTGCTTTAATGAAGTCGTTTGTGTTACATGTACCTCTTGTGCAGCGTCTGGCGTTCTCCCAACAATATTGATATCATCAGTATAGGCAAGTATTTGCACTGCTTTGTTATATATTGAACCAGTTATTGGGATTTTGGACATACGTATTCCTTTTTTCAGAGCGGGATTGAACACCATACAGGAGAGAGGGTCTCTCTGGCGCAGTCCGGTTTTTGTTTAAAAGGTTCAGAGAGTGAATTTTTACTCTACATTTACCCTTTTTACGAGTTAGATTTGGTATGGCACCATAAGGTGGCATGGTATAGTAGAGAATATTGTATACGCTGCATTTAGAAGATTAGATGCATTTAAACCGAGCCGCTCTACTAATGACCAAATATTCACCATAAAACAGATAATGGAAAAATACTTGGAGTTTGATCGTGAGCTTTATCAGATGTTCATTGAATTTAAACAGGCATTTAATAGATTATGCAGGGTTAGACTGTGAAGAGCGATGAAAGAGCTTGGCTTTCCAAAAAAACTAGTCAACTTAATACGATTGTGGATGGAACATTTACGATGTAAGATGAGAGTTGTAAAACAATACTCGGAGACATTTGAAATAAACAATGGACTTAAACAGGGAGATGCACTTTCACCACAGCTCTTTAACTTAGCTCTGGAACGCATAATCAGAAATGCAAAAACCCAAAAACTAAATACAGTATTTCATCGAGAAGTAATAAACTTACTGTTAGCATTTGTAGACAATATTGGTCTAATAGGAAACACTAGATTAAGGATGAAAGAGACTTTCGTCAGGTTTAAGAAGAAAGCAGAGAAGATGAGGCTCCTAATGCAGTTGCATTTATGTCTAACCCGATTTTTGTGTCATTTCTGGGACATCTTCTGTATGCTTGCTCTAGGAATTTGAAAAATTGTTCTTTTATTTCGTCTGGTTTGTCATCAGTTGAAATATGTGCATTGATCAAACTTCAAATTTTTTATTTTCCATTTAAGCGCAAATAGAACATTCTTTGGCTGTAGATTTTAAAGTCGAGAAGTGATAAACAATAATAAGGCCTTTTATTCTTTGGTTTATAATAAATCCCAGCCCATCTATGTATTGACTTTTATTGCATCTATAAAATATAGACTAGGTTATCTTGTCAAGGGTGCTTGTTCCCGTCCACCGTAAAAGAAAAGGATAAGACTTAATAGCAAGTAAGCAAAAAGCATCTGTAAATCAAGAAAACGAAAGGTTATTACAAAAAACATAAAGAAAATAGAAATGTGATTTGTACAAAAAGAAAGTAAAAATTTTTTTCAAGAAGTCCGAAATAACAGCAATGCAATAGGAAAGAGGAGGGAAACGCTAGCAATTATTGAAAGTCTTTCTTACTAAGGTTAAGTGTGGGGTAATCTAAAGTGTATGCAAAT
This sequence comes from Diabrotica undecimpunctata, assembly GCF_040954645.1. Classification (NCBI taxonomy): domain Eukaryota; kingdom Metazoa; phylum Arthropoda; class Insecta; order Coleoptera; family Chrysomelidae; genus Diabrotica; species Diabrotica undecimpunctata. Next base: position 40,487,266 of record NC_092808.1, on the reverse strand, counting down.
GGATATGGATATGGTACTGGGATTAACCTATATATATATATATATATATATATATATATATATATATATATATATATATATATATATATATATATAAGAAATACAGGATATCACGGACTGTCGATATAAACAAAACAACCAGTTTATTAGGGCTGCAGTTAAAAGGTTGGCCAAGATGTTAGAGAAACACTGTTTTGACTTTTTGTCTAGCTTTCGGAATTGTTTTATTCCTTTTTCAAGACACTGTAATATAGATTTATATTTATATGTACAACCTCTCGATTCTATCGCTCTTCTAATTCCTTCATTCCATGAGCGTCGAGGTCTACCTCTTTTTCTTCTTCCAGAGGGCTTCCATCTGTTTGGGGCCAACTTTCGTCAGGCATTCTCAATAGGTGTCCAAACCATTTTAAACCTCTTCCTTCTATTCTGTCAACGACCGATTCTATAGCATTCATGCTATTTCTTATAGATTCGTTGGTCTTAATTTCCAGCCTTAATGTTCTAGCACTTCTTCTCAAATAATCATTTTAACTGCCAACAAATTGCATTAATTGTCCATACTTCAGAGCCATACTTCGATACTGGGATTAACCTTTTTTCAGTTTATTGTATACTCTTCTGCATCCCACGAAATAACTACTTATAACGAATCCAGTATAAACACCGGTCGAGCAATGTATTAGAAAGCATACATTGAGACAGAATACATAATAGTACAGAAATTAAAACCCACCAAATGACATCACAAATGGTGTCGAGATTCTAGTTAAGTTCAGTTGAACTATCGCATTAAATTAACTTAAACGTTTATGTTAATAGAAATGTAAGGCTCTGATGACAGAAGCTGTTTTTTCAAAACTATTTTAATATCATTGGGTCCTAGCCTCCTCAGCCAAGCACATATTTCCATATTTCTCATGTCACTATTAATGTTATCAAAGAACCTTTTTCTGGGTTCTTTTCTGACCAATGAGTCTATTAAGGAGCGTTTTTTTTAGCTGGGTCATTTTGTTTCATCCGCATTATATGCCCTATCCATATCAGACGTCCTATCTTAATGCTTTTGTCCTATGTCTTACGATATCAGGTTCCTGGTATATTCTCTAAAGTTTGAAGTTCTATCATCTTCTCCACAGTCCATTGTCATTCATTGCTCCATAGATTCGTCTTAGTACTTTTCTTTCGAAACATCTTATTTAACCCATATTTTTATTATTTTTTGTTAGAGTCCAGGTGTCTGAACCATATAACCTTAGGACTGGGCGTAGGACTGGGCCTATTATTGTTTGGTAGAGTTTTATTTTTGTATTTCTCGATATAATTGTGGATTTAAGGAGGAGATTGAGCCCAAAATAGCATCTGTTTGTCATGCAAATGCTGCGGTTTATCTTTACGGTAGTATTATTTGCAGTGTTAAGAAGCGCTCCGAGGTATACAAATTCCTTAACTACTTCAATGACCTCGTTTTCTATAACAAGTGGTCGTAGGATTTGTGGTTGTGTACTTATTTTGATACATTTTGTTTTGTTGGTGTTTAATATTAAACCCATTTTGTAGCTGATTTTTTTAATGCTACATACGCCTTTCGTAGAGCGTTTTTCCTTCTCCCAACAATATTGATATCATAAGTATAGGCGAGGATAAGCACTGCTTTATTATATATAGAACCAGTGGTTGTAATTTGTGATATACATATTACTTTTTTCAGAGCCAGATTGAACAGTATAAAGGAGAGAAGTTCTCCCAAGCGCAGCCCTGTATTTATTTTAAAAGGTTCAGAAAGTTATCCCTAAATTTGTACACTGCATTTAACTTTTTCAAGAGTAAGTTTTATTAAATTTACTAAATGACTTGGTATTCCTAGCATTTTCATTTCTCTTCCATTCACATAGTGGTAGGTTGTTTTGTAGTCTATAAATATGTGATAAGTATCAATGACATATTCAAGTGTTTTTATAAAATTTGTTTCGGGGTTACAATCTTTTGAATTGTCGATTTATTAGCTCTTAAACCAACCTGGTATTTCCCTACTGTCCGTTCTGCATATGATGCCATATGGTGACAGTACTGTGGAAAATATTTTATACGCTGCATTTAAAAGCGTAATTCCTCTGTGGTTAGAGCATTCAATGATACCTCCTTTTTTGTGTTTTATGCAAAGTATTCCAATATGCCGATCGTTGTGGAAGGATTTCTATGTCCATATTTCTCTTATAAGCTGCTATAATGCCAGTATGGTATCATGGCCACCTTCTTGATATCTGGGAGAATATCTATTCCGGGTGAGTTATTTCTGGCTAGTTTTTTAACTGCATCTTTAACTTCAAGAATCGTTGGTGGTTCTTCTTCACTCCACTAATTTCATAAGACTATAAAATATTCAATATCTTACATTTTTTGTACGTTTGTAAGTATTTAACATCCTAGAAGGAAATAGGAGTGGTTTGTTGAAAAAATATGGTTGGTGAAAGCAGAGTTATTATTACAAAGGTCTGTGTCTTGGTATTTATTAATTAATTTTAGATGTTCTGTAATGCGGGTCTCTATTCTCATGCCACTTTGGCCGATGTAAACTGCTTTGTTTAAACAATTGTGTATACTATGATTTTTGTTTTAAACATTTTTTTTTCGTACAGATTCTTAGTAAACGGATGATCTTTTCTCGATCCCCTTCCAGTGAAGCGTTTTGGAAGCAGTTAAGAGACAGGAGTGGTAAATTTTGTTGCATCTTTTTGAGGTCCCCAGATTGACTTTTTTCTCGGTAAATTCATATTGTTTGTATAATTTTTTAGGTCAAATCTCTGACGACTGGACTATAATAATTTTCCCAAATAATTGAGCCAACGTAAACAAAAATGTATACGTAAATAGTGTTATATTTTTACATAGTCTCATACATAAATGTACATCCCTACGCTTTCGAATTTGCACAATCTTATTGTTGGTTTAATGAAAATTTGATTGATAACTTGACCTTTAATCTACAGATATTATCAAATTTTGACACTCTGACCTGACCACCGTAATTTTAGCACGTTGTCTAACGTTTGTCATCAAATGCTTTTATACAGGCAGATTGATTAATATCTGATACATAAACCAAAATTTTCCGAGCACCTACAAAGCTGCTTTTAGATATATAATGCTATATACCAGGTAACGTAATGTAAATTTTGATATTTAATCAACTAGACGTGCTTGCAATATTGTGCATACCAGCTTATAAACAATTACGTCAATGTTTAATATAGGTTAACTGTTTGGGTTACATCAATAGTAGATGAATTACTATCGAAGTAGGATTAAAAGCAGAAGATCCCACGGGACTTCTGTATTAGTGCATAACCCTGGTATGTACTAAGCCATCAAATCTAAAATGCAGCGTTTTAATTATTAATGATTAATTAAACAGAGACTATTTTCGAAACCGTAAATTATGTTGATAATAATTATTAATACATATAATAAACTTAACCACAAAAGTTTTGCACGACCAAATAGTTGATTTTTTTTGTGAACCGATAAACGGATTCCGCTAGTTTGTTTTTATTATTTTAGATATTTTCTTTGGTATCTACGCTGTTGGGCAATGTTTTTCCTAAGTTAAAACACCTTGATCTCTGTTATAAACAAAGAACTAAGCAGTGATAAAGAGTGTGATTAAAATTCTTAATTAATGTTAGTCATATTTTACATTTCTCATTGTATAATTGGAATTGTTTTTAATCAAGACTCGGGGACGCTCTAACTAGGTCGAATTTAGTCAATACAAAACTTTAGCAAATACATCATTTTTGCATAGTTGCAAGTAATCTAATGTAATCCGTGGTGGCCTTACTTAAGACGGACTCAAACGACTCGTGTACTTTTTAAGTGCACAATTATTTGCCCACTTTGCAAGTATACGAGCTTTGGATTGCGATGGCAACCAGGGCACTAACACGACGTGTACAATTGACAAGTATACGAGCGTAAACAGACATGGCAAATGTTCGCTCTGTGCGTAACCATGGTAGGGGTACCTTGAAACGATGCCAGCATGCGTAGCGGCGAAATATGACAAAATTGGACCTTTGGATCTTTTTACACATGAATTTTATCAAAAATTAGTGCAGACTGGAACAGTAAGAGGTCCTAAACAGGACCTCCATCCTGGAACAGTAAAAGGTCGACCTTCTATCCTTGCAACATACGATGAAAGAGTTAAACCATAATGTACGACAGATATTACACAGCTTATTTTTCAAGAATAAAATGCCTACTTTAAATAAAATTTTAACTGAAATTAATAACCGCCCAGATAATAAACAACCAATAATATTGTAAAATTCATACGTGATAAATAGTAGTTATTTTAAAATTTCAGTAACTTCTAAATGCAGGCGAATTTTGACAACACGTATTAGCCCGGTTCGTGCTTGTGATTTTACCGTGCAGTATTTTCGATATACGTCTGCACTCAGCAGTTATCGAAAGTTTAAAATAGGTACCATTTAGCACGTATAATTTCAATACAAACTCGTCCGGTTTGTACTTGTGATTCTTCCATCTTTAAGGGCAAAAAGCTGTGTATTTGTTGCTTATTCAATGAAAAAGAAAGATTCCTCAATTTTTGTTTTAATAGTAAATGGTCTAGAGAAAGATGCATCATGTAAAAAGTTATGAGGAACTTTGCTAAATCTTCGACTTCTTGATTTCAATTTTTTAAGAAATTTTAAACAAAGCACCTTTAATTTATATATATATATATATATATATATATATATATATATATATATATATATATATATATATATATATATACCATTTTTAATGCTATTTTTTTTTAGATAAAAATTGGAACCACTTTTTGAGATGGGGGACCTACATACATAAGCGAAATATGTTACATAAGATATAATTGTTTTTAACTATTCATCTTTCCATACACTCTGCGGATCTATTAGCAAAAGTCAGGTGAGTTACATGGTACGAAAGTCCGGACCTGGCAGAATCGCAACCAACACCTACAGCTTACTCCGCAGTTTCCCCAGAAGTTGTCGTATTGTTTCTTTGTTATTTGCATTGTAAAAATTATTATTATTCTCGGTCCTGTTCAGTTTAGATGCATTAAAATTGTAGCTTAGAAATAAAAATATTTTTTAAAAACAAATTTCATTTGTTGAAATTTAAAATTAGCGCAGTCAGTAGGATTTGTGCGAGTCGCGAAACTGTGAATTTCGTATCTATCGGAAAGCAGACTTTTTCGGGACTTTGGTGTTTCAACGCCTTAAGTGCAAATCCAAAGAACATTCCGTTTAGTGAAAAGCAGCCCCCATTGGAAAGCAGCCCTTCAGTGACAGCAGTCCTTCATTTGGGTGGACGAATTTGGAGAAGTAGTTGGCAAAGACTATCGAGGTGAGTGCCAAGTTCCTTCTTGCCTTCCTTATTTATTTTTCATAAATTCGGAAGATAGCTTGTTAAGACATTGTTTATTAGACGATATTTTCATTTTATGATTGACGCTGATTCCTTGGTAGAATCTCCTAAGAATCTAAAGCTTAACTTTAAAGATAGAAAGAATAAAGATAATAAAAATATTAAAATGGCAACTAACCAAACTGTTCAAGCTAATCAAGCGACGGCAACGCCGACGCCGACGTTCGAACGTCGTCCCATTAATTGGAAACTATTTAAGTCAAAAATTTCAAATATTAAACCTTATGATGGAGATACTAATACTTTAAATAAATTTATTTATCTTTGCGATAACTTAATTATTACATATAGAGCATATATAATGACCAAGAATTAAATGATCACATTTTTGAATGTATTCAAGGAAAACTTATAGGAAAAGCTGAGCTTATGGTAGGAAATAGGGTAGAATTAAATAATTGGGCACTTTTAAAAGCCTTTTATACAATGTTTTTCTGATAAACGTAATTTACAATCCTTAACACAAGAACTTACTAGAACTAGGCCACAAAGAAATGAAAATTTAATAGAATTTGGAAATAGATTACAATTGTTAGTAAGTAATATAGTACAAAGAATTAGCAATGATACTAATCTTGATGTAAATCAAAAGGCTGTTTTCATACAATTTTGCGAAAATACAGCATTAAACACTTTTATTACGGGTTGTACCGGCACATTAAAAAATAATATGCATTTAAAAGCACCAGCTTCTTTAGAACACGCCATAGCTTATGTAAATGAATTTGAGAATTTCGAGAAATTTTATTCAAGTAATAATGACAATAAGTCGCACCAAAATAAAGGCAATTTTAGAAATCAGAATTTCCCTAATCCAAACAGGCAATTTTATAATCCCATGAATAATCAAAATTTTCAAACAATCCACGAATTCAATCTGGAAAAATCATAATCTTACCAAAACTAGAAAATTTCTCGACTGAAAAGGTAAATTATCAATTAACCAATTTGAGCAAAATCGATATGAAAGGACTATACGAAATTAACAGAATTACCAGAAATCTTTTACCAGTAGAAGAAATTGGCTTTCCAACTACACCCATTATCAGCACCGGTTAAGTCATCTTATCTATATTAATACTAATCGTTATAATTTACATCATCACCAGATACCGGAAGTATTGCAAAAATAAGAGGGTTCCTGACGAAATTCCATTGGAAGAAAGATGTCCCCAAAATTTGGAATCCAAAAATACCTCCGTTATTTTTTCCTCTTAAGGACGGAGGAGTTACATGGTACGAAAGTCCGGACCTGGCAGAATCGCAACCAACACCTGCGGCTTACTCTGCAGTTTCCCCAGAAGTTGTCGTATTGTTTCTTTGTTATTTGCATTGTAAAAATTATTATTATTCTTGGTCTTGTTCAGTTTAGATGCATTAAAATTGTAGCTTAGAAATAAAAATATTTTTAAAAACAAATTTCATTTTTTGAAATTTAAAATTGGTGTTTATTCGTTGACTTATCAAATAGGAATGAATCAAGTATTTTTTAAGCACATATAAATTTTTTTTTATAATGTATTTTCAACGCAAATATAAAAAATAAAAACTGAATAATATTATTTACAATAAATGTAAAAAATGCTAAACATTTTAAAGTTATCTGTTTGACGATTTTCCTACGTAAATTTGTTTGAAATTCCAACATTAAATTTCCTTGAAAATTATTTTAAAAGTATGTAGGTCGTAAAAGTTAACTTCTTTATGAAATCCTCTCATCCGAGAGACAGGACAAACTAGCTTTTAATGTACGAGACATAGTGTGTTTGGCTTTGAAATTCAAATGCAAGAGCGAGGTACGGAGTTCCAAGATGATGCATGAATGGATAGCCTGTATGTCAGCCGGCCATGAAATTACACAAATAACCAAATTACTAGCCAGTCGAATATTCCATGTTGACTAATTGAAACTCTAATGGAATATGTGGCAAGTCTCATTAGTTAAGGAGGAATAGATATCAGGTAATTTCAGGGAAATTAAAAGGTTTTTAATTCTCCTTGGCTAATTCACCGTGAAAATAAAAGATCAGGACAAAAAGGGAAATGACTCTACGTAGTGCATTACAGTTATTTACAAAAGTATACGTTTGTTTAGAATATATATACATTGCTCTAAATAATATCTTATTTATTAATATACTTTTATTCTCAACCAGATTCTCAAACTACTTTCTTAAGACATTTCTAATTTTAATATACAGTGTGGAAACCACTTATGGAATAAAATTGTTTGTGTCTTTATTTTAAAAAATAATAAAAAATGTTGAGATACCTTAACGTTTAAATTTAAATGTGCGCTTATTAAACATACATTTGAATGTACAGGGTGATCTACGCAAGTCTGGCATAGTCCATAATCTGTATTTTAAATGAAATACCCTGTATATTTTTATGTTTTTAAAAGCTCTTTAACAACCTGATCTCAACGAACTATGTCATGTAGGGTCTATTATGAATAATACAAGATGAAATTTTGAAATTAAGTATAATTTTCTTCAAGACAATAATTCGTAGAATACCCGAGGTAATTAATTGGACTACATTAAAATAAATGCTCAAAATGTTCACACCTTGTTGTTGGCAATAATACAGTCTCCTATAAAACTCGTCCCGAAATTTTTTTAAAGTTTGAGGTGAAATATTTTGTATTTCTGTAGTTACCCTTTCTTTGAGGTCTTCAATGCTAGTTGGTTGTGCTGCATATCTTTTGTTCTTGAGATAACTCCACAGAAAAATCCAAGAGGCGTAAGATCTGACGACCTAGCTAGCGACTCAATAGTACCCCTTCGTCCAATCCATTTATTGAAAACGATTTCATTCAAGTAATTTCTCACCATTAAAGCATAAATTAGTGTTGCACCGTTCTGCTGGAACCAGACAGTTTCATGCGGTATTTCAGATCTATCGAATTGGGATATAAGTTAGCCAACTGAAGAAGAACATCGTCTCTTAGGATTCTTAAATATCTTTCCACTGTCAAATTACCATCTACAAATATAGGACCCATAATATGATCTCCTATAATACCTGCCCAAAAATTCAACTTTTGAGTATACTGAGTGTGTGTCTCACGCATTCAATGAGGATTCTCCACTGACCAATATCTACAGTTTCGTCGGTTTACCTCTCCGTTGGACGTTGGATTCTCTGCGACACTTAAAAAAATATCCACTTTCACCTCATCTTCAATGAAGTTCGGTTTTCTTTTTAACGGTTTGACATGTCCAAGTTCTCTGAATTGTGCATTAATTTTAGACACAGTACCTTGTGTAATATTGAGCAACTAAGGAAACCTTTGATTAAATAAGTCTACTACTTCAACTTGACTTCTACAATTCTCCCCGTAACCGATCATAATTAAAATCTCAATTTTGTGGGTCTCAGTTAAATATTTCATTTTTATTTCTGTAAGAAATTAGCTTTTAATTAGGAATTTATTATTTTAATGTAAAATGTTAACACACCAACAACTGATTGATAATAATCCGCATTATTTACCGATTTAGTTTAATTAGCAGACTATCTAGACAGTTTTTACCTATTCATGACAAAAAATGAATGATGAATGAAGTTTGATCAAGGTACGAAAATTTGGATACCTCGGCCATATTCTGAGAGGAAAAAATATCTCGCAATCCCTCAACTAATAATCCAGGGAAAGATTGAAGACAAGAGAGGAGTAGGTAGCAAACAAATGTCGTGGCTACGGAACATAAAGAACTGGATAGGCATAAATAACACTGGTGATCTTTTGCATGCCGCAAAAGACAGACGTCTGGCCTTAAGATAATTCGCCAACGCACTATAGGTGCACGGCACTATAAGAAGAAGAAGACAAAAAATGTTAACACGGTTACTAAACATAAATTTTCTCCAATATACTGACACTTAGAGTAGAAGTATATTGTATGTAGGTATTTAGCTAATTTAAAATAATATTATAACACGTGATAAATTATTAGTTTTAAAATTTCACCTTGTATTATTCATTATAGACCGTACATGATATAGTTCGTTAAAATCAGGTTGTTAAGAATCTTTTAAAAACATAAAAATATACAGGGTTTTTTATTAAAAATGAGGATTATGGACTATGCCATACTTGCGTAGATCACCCTGTATATTTAAATTTATGTTTAAAAAGCGCACATTTAAATTTAAAAGTTAACGTGTCCCAGAGTTTTTTATTATTTTCTATAATAAGGACAAAAGCAATTTTATTCCATAAGTGGTTTCCACACGGTATATCTATATAAAAGGCTATAATAATAAGTCACACAGTTTGTCCAGTAAGGTAACGACTCCACCTAGAAAAGAAATCTGAACTACCAATACCTGACATTTCAATCATATTTCGTTATTAAAACGATACGGTAGGTTTATTTCTAATTCATTCTATAAATTGATGATTCAGATATTGTTAATTAAAAATTTTACTACTTTACAGTAATTAATTTTTTCGCTAATACCTAAAAATATAAAATACTGTAATTCTAAGTTAAGATAAATGACTATATTGCCTATAAGCTATACCTGTAAAGACTCTGCTATGCCGTTTCTGCTTCCTTTTCCATGCATAATCACAGAAGAAAATGCTAAGATTTATTCGGCTCATTTTTTGAGTTTTTGGTGATAAGAGTAGAATAGTTACATATATTGAGACAGAAAAACACACATTGCGATATTGCTAAGACATGTGTTCTTTGTTATTGGTCCGATTGAAGCGTGTGATACATTAAATGCAAGGGAAGGATATCGCAAATATATTAAGATGGTCGGTTTGGACGGTTCATCAAATGAACCGTCCCCTGGTCCCAGTCGTAGTAGTGAACTAGTGAGTGAACTAGAAGTGACTAGTGAGTGTAGTAGTGTCTGGGGGCTCGGGAGACTGAGACCTCGGAAGCCCTGAAGAAGACATCAGAGAGGATGTCGAAAGCTCGGCAAAATGGATATCGACGCCGTTCAACCCGGAAGACTGGTGAGTTTAATATTAATTTTCATAATAATATTAATCTTAGCTCTAAGTTTAATATATATATATATATATATATATATATATATATATATATATATATATATATATAGGTATATATATATGTATATATATATATATATATATATATATATATATATATATAACGACCAAATCCATTATAAATAAGTCTACTCTACCTCCAGACCTTAAAAAATCTCTTATACCCAGAGAAAAATCATCCCTAATTCCAAAGATATACGGCCTTCCAAAAATCCATAAGCCCAATGTTCCCCTAAGACCCATCGTCAGTGCATACAACTGTCCCACTCAGAAATTGGCAAAACATCTCGCTTCATCCTTACAACCATTAGCCGAAAACGCCTCGTCCATTGTCAAAAACTCTTTTCATTTCATTGATCTTCTGAAAAACTTTCCTATTTCACCCTCAGACATACTAGTCAGTTTTGACGTTGTTTCTTTATTTACCCACATTCCCATCGATGAAACCATTTCGATCTTGGACTCTAAACATCAAATTTCCCAAGACACATTATCTCTTATAAAACTCTGCATGTCTAATACATATTTCACGTTCCAAAATCATTTCTATCGTCAAATCAAAGGTACCCCAATGGGATCGCCCCTCTCTCCCGTAATAGCAGATATCTACATGGAACATTTCGAAACAGTAGCCTTGTCCTCGTCAAATCTCAAACCTACCTGCTGGTTACGGTACGTTGATGACACCTTTGTCATTTGGCCCCATGGTAAAGACACATTATTAAATCTCTTCCTCTACCACCTGAATGGAATACTTCCCAGCATTCAATTCACGATGAAAGTTGAGTCTGAAGCGTCTTTGTCATTCCTTGATGTTCTTATTCGGAAAAATCCACCTCACAGTTTTTCCTATTCCGTGTACCGGAAACCCACTCATACAAACCGCTATCTTAATGCCCAGTCACATCATCACCCGCACAACTTAATTCAGTCATCAACACTCTTATTTCCCGTTCCATAAGACTTAGCGACAACAATCACAGGTCATCCGAAATCAATTCAATAAGATAAACACTCCTACAAAACGGCTACCACAAAACCCAAATCAATAGAAGCATTCAAAAACTTCTAAACCCCATTCCATCCAAAAAAGAAACCTTGCCGCCGGATCAACCCAAAATCTTTTTACCTTTCATTAAAGGTGTCACTGACAAGATCAGTAGAATTCTTACCCCTCTTAATATCAAAACTAACTTCACCACTCACTCCAAATTGTCCAATCTCGTCAGATCCGTAAAAGACCAAATCCCCAATGAAGACCATGGTGTCTACGAGATACCTTGTTCCAGTTGCCCACGTACATACGTAGGACAGACAAACCGACCAATCCATAACCGTATTTACGAACATTCCGAACTCTATCAGTCAAACTTTCCGATACCACTTTAGCCCTAGCCCAACATCATATTCAGACAGGCCACAAAATAGATTTCGAAAAAGCAAAAACCATCGCTTTCATCCGCTCCTTAAAAGCGAGAATCATTCGTGAAGCTATCGAAATCGAAAAACGGCCTAACAGCTTGAACACGCGAGATGACGCGAAACGATTGCCGGCAACATGGCGACCCCTGCTTCAGCGACCTCCCGCCCACACCGCTCAGGCCACGTCAGTTCAGACCACGTCAGCGCATACCGTTCCCGCGCATACAGCGAGTATAAAAGCAGCCACACAGGGTAAGACCAGTTGTCACTCGACACTGAGGAGTAGGCAGATTGAGACCTCAGTGCCGAGAGACAGTTCTTGCAATATAGAACACGATACTGGTACGTGTTGAGTGAGGGGAGTAGGCAGATTGAGACCCCGAACTCGAACCGAACCGTATCACTCTTGATAATGGCTCCAAAATGGGTGCCGAAACGTCGAGTTTTAAATTCTCAACGCGGTTCTTCCCGAAAACTCAGTAATTTTCATTACCGTTGAGTAAATTTAAAATATATTCAATGGTTGAATAGCAGAGGTTTTATCGGTCAATAATTGGCAAATAAAAGTCGTCAACTCCTTTATTGATTTATTCGTATACGTTTCGCTTTTATTTTTAGAATTATCATCAGTTCACTACAAATAAAAAAAAATTTACAATATAAGTAAACAACCAACAGGGTTCATACTTACAAAAACAATTTGTAAGGTTTTTTTTATATATGTTATAAAAACTCTACGATAACTTAACATTAAAGAATAACAACTAGACGAAAGAAAAAGGAAACAAAAAAATCAAAAACAACTGTAAGAACACTAGTTCATTTAATTTTAACAGATGGCTTCATTTGAATGTTGGTTTAAGCTCTTTCGAGGGTCAAACCACACTAATCTTTTTGATTGTTTTCTATCAGCTTTCTTCTCATTACGCCGTCTCCTTTCGAAGGTTGGCGATCCAAATGACAATTGTAGTTTTGGAAACTGCTGCGCCAAAGATCTCTGCAGAAGTATTGCATTTTCCTCTCTTTGATTATTCTTAGTAATTCTTTTTGTTTACACATGCGACGAAGTACCTCAACATTAGTAACTCTTTGTACCCATGGAATCCTCAACATTCGTCTGTATATATACATCTCAAAGGGATCTATTCTTTTTTCTATTTCAGAGTCCATTGTCCAACTTTCACAGCCATACAGTAAGACAGAAAAAACGTAACATCTGATCATTCGGATTATAAGCTGTAGACTAAGATCTGATCTTGTAAAAAATGATTTCATTCTCATGAATGTTTTCCTTGCTTGTTCGATTCTTGATGGGATTTCTTTTTTTGGATTACACTAACTATTGATATTTGTTATATTGTTGTCTATCAGGTCTAGGATGTCATAATTTTCACATGTGACTTTTTGTCGTACATGTGTTTGAATGATTAATTTTTTCTTTTTTTTTTTTAACAAACAAACAACAAAAATGGAAAGAGGAATGGGAATGAACTTACTGTCTAGTAAGGGTTTTTTTTCTTTTTTTTTTATCGTCATACAAAACATCAACAAAAAAACCCTCACAAGACAGTAACTTCATTTCCATTCTTCTTTCCATTTTTGTTGTTTGTTTGTTTTTTAAAGAAAAAGAAAAAATGAATGATTTTTTAAAAAAGGTCTGTCCCCGTTCCTCTCGCTAATTCCCTCAAGAATCGTACCTCTGCCCTGCATTCCAAAGAAACACATGTACGACAAAAAGTCACATGTGAAAATTATGACATCCTAGAGCTGATAGAAAACAATCGAAAAGATTAGTGTGGTTTGACCCTCGAAAGAGTTTAAACCAACATTTAAATAAAGCCATCGGTTCAAATTAAATGAACTACCTTCTTACAGTTGTTCTTGATTTTTTTGTTTCCTTTTTTTTCGTCTAGTTGTTATTCTTTAATGTTTAGTTATCGTAGAGTTTTTATAACATATATAAAAAAATCCTACAAATTGTTTTTGTAGGATTTGTTTTACTTATATTCTAAAATGTTTTTTTTACTTGTAGTGAACTGATGATGCTTTTAAAAATAAAAGCGAAACGTATTCGAATAAATCAATAAAGTAGTTGACGACTTTCATTTGCCAATTATTGACCGATAAAACATCTGCTATTCAACCATTGAATATATTTTAAATATATATAATATATTAGAAGTGATTATTTCGACCAAAAAATAATTTATAAATACGTTGGAATTATCGGGTAAAGTGATCTCTAATAAAAAGCATTCTTTTTTCTAAGGTACTCAATATTTCGCTATTTATTTGCTTGTTTCGTCAAGAGTAAACTGTAAAACAATTTGAACATTACATAAAATGGCGTACAAATACATTTGAAAACACTCACAGAAATTAAAAGATTTCACAAATAAAAACTGACATTGAAGTATCAAGATATCAGATTTCAATATTTCAAATACTTTTTCAGGGAAAGAAAACATTCTCAGGTAGATATGTGCCTTTTCACTCTTATCGTCCGGATGAACAGAAGATTGATCATCATCAAAGGTCTAAAAAACAGAATAAACAGAATTTGTCACCCTTCTAACTACAATAACAACATCAAGTTACTTTATGAGATTCATAGAAAAAAACACTATCCTAAGATGCTACTGAACAAACTGCTCTTCCAAGATATGCCAACGGCAAGAACATACCAACAACAAGCATTAGAAGAAGCAGTAGAACTTTTCTATAGGAGGTTGCCTTACATCAGAAGTCTATCATTACAGATCACAAACCTTCAGTGTATAAAAGATTAGGGACATACTTTACTTATCTGACAGAAAGAGTTAAAAAACTGGATAACTTCAATGCAGTGTATTCTATTCTATGTGGTTCCTTTTCCTTAAGTGTATGTCACTGAAACCAGCCAGAAACTATCGAAAGAATAGCTTTGCACAAGAGTAATGTTTTGAGGGAACCTACAGGTATAATTTTAAGCCAACACATCAAGAATACTGGACACATTGCCAACTATGACAATGTGGAAGTACTAAAAAAGATGAAAAACCAATTCAAAAGAAATTTCATAGAAATGTTCTACATCCATAAATGTAGTTCTTCTATGATCAGTAAGAAAGATGTGGAAAATTTAAGTTGCATTTACTCATTTTTGTTTCAACGAGACCTGACAAGACGTAGCAGACTGGAATATGGAAGCAACTTATCATAACATACACAGAGATGACCTATCTGCACTTAAGAACAAATTTCATCTTCCGGCTGATTGTATTTTTTTTTTAATTTTGTTCCTTCTGTGGGTTCCATATTTGTTGCATGAGGTGTAGATGTAAATATAATCTTATTACATGTGACATCGAGAGGTTGACAAAAGAATGACAAGATTTTCAACAAAATAGAAGAAAAATTCTTCTATTCTAATTTTTCCCCTTGAAGTTACTTTGACATGAAGTTGTGGTTTTTGTTTGTTTTTTATATGTTTTTGTCTTGTAATTGTAAAAATACCCTTTTATGTTGCAATGTTAAATGTTTTTTAACATATTTTTAAGACAATGTTCACTACAAGAACTAACTGAACATTTTCAATGTAAGTTTTAGATGTTAACTTCAACCAATTGTACTAAAAAGTATTCCACTTAGGTGCTGATGAAGGTCTTAGTCTATCACCGAAAATTTCACATTTAGAATAAATTTCTTTACCAAACGGGCTTACACCATTTTTAGCCAATCTTTTACCTGACGCTTTGCCGAAGGTTACCTGCCAAAGAAGTATGTATATATATATATAAATATATATATATATATATATATATATATATATATATATATATGTTGCAGTTTCGCAACGATATATAAACATTTGTAATAAATTAACAGACTTTTTAATAGTTTCGATTCTCCCCGTATATTTAAACGAGATTTGCGTGTACAAGGGCACAGCAGTTTTAAGGGCTAAACATTCCAAGAGGAGCCATCTGCGAGATAAGGGCGAGTTCCATATGCCAGATAAGAATATGTGTTTTTGAAGTTAAGATCAGCGCGTCGAGACACTTCATTGCGGTCAAAATCAGAGTCGAGTTTTATCTCTCAAACCACACACATGTGTGTGCGTTTGGGTTAAGAGTACCTTAAGACACTTGCCAGCGGTCCTTTGACCGAGGAAGTCGGTTTGATGCAGAAAAGTTGAAATTAGAAATTTTGTGGTTCCTGGTGTACGTCGATGAAGACGTCGTTGGTGCTGTGATTTATGGGGTAAGCTACAATACACCATAATTTTGTTGCTGCATATATCAAGTACGTTTACTTGGTATATAGATGTCATATTTGCTTCGAACTTTTTATCAGTTGTGCCGCGATCGCGATTGAACTTGATTGAGAACATTTCATTACCTTTATGTAGATTTGTATATTTTTCATATTATGATAATTTCACTATTCTTTTGTATATATATCACAGTGTTGTGTATTTTATTACCTAATATTAACTCATAATGTGTATTATGAGTATACTTTTGCATTGAGTTTAATAATTTGTTTTTATATGACATATATATTCATATTTTTTATTTGTTGTATATTATTTCTATCTATAACGTGGTATATATATACAATCGACAGTTTTGTTTTGTTTATGGTTCTCTTTTTGTGTGTAAGTTTGTACTACATATATTCTTCTTCTTTTAAGTTTATATTCTTCTTTATTTATAATTGTAGGTATATTGGGTTATGTATATTTATGGTTTATTTCACCTCTTTTTAAAATAGAGTTTTATACAGTCCACTTGTTTTCATTTCTTTTATTTTAATATACATACCCAATCCGAAAGGGGGCAACCAGCGTGTTCTAGAGTGAACAGAATATCTTCTCTCCCCCTTCAGGATGACCAAAATTGTTATATTGAGGTCATCGTATGTGCAGAACGCAACATAATGGTCCTTCGAGCCGGATTTTCTTCTTCTTTTTCTGTTTTTTTGTTTGTTTAGGGTTCTCTGATAGTAGATACCTTTTTTCCATGTTCTTTTTCATGTGTAGTTGCGGTTTCCTTGTGGTAGGAGCCTTGTCGGTTATGATAACCATTTAATATGTCGTTGTTTACGGTTTCCTTATGGTAGGGACCTTATCAATTATGATAACCATTTTATTTGACTTGCTCACGGGTTCCTTATGGTAGGAGCCTAGTTGGTTGTGATAACTATTTGTTGGGGTATTTCTTTTATCTAAAAAGTTACCCAGTCGTCTGCCGAAAGACGATACCTAGTCTGCTGAAAGACTATTTCTTTGTCGAGGTTCTCTTATGCTAGAGACCTTATTGCGGTTATCACAACCATAGTATAGTTGGGGTATTTCTTTTAGCTGGAAAAGATACCCAGTCGTCTGCCGAAAGACGATACCTAGTCTGCCGAAAGACTATTTCTTTATCGAGGTTCTCTTATGGTAGAGACCTTATTGCGGTTATCACAACCATAGTATAGTTGGGGTATTTCTTTTATCTGAAAAGTTGCCCAGTCTGCCGAAAGACATTTTACTTTTTACGTTGTACAAGGTTTATTTACTGTATACCTTTTTGCGGTTATCATAACTATATAGTCAGGTATTTGTTTTATGTAAAAAGATACCTACTCGTCTGCCGAAAGACGATACCTAGTCTGCCGAAAGACTATTTCTTCTTTACATTCTTTGTTCAAGGTGCTCTTCTGACAGAGACCTTCTTTTTGCGGTTTTTATAACCATTTATGGTATATTTCTTTTCTACTAAAAGATACCTAGTCTGCCGAAAGACTATATCTTTTTTAAATTGCTTTCTCGAGGTTCTCTTCTGACAGAGGCCTTTTTTGCGGTTGTTATACCCATTTTACATTACGGTATATCTTGTATACTAAAAGATATCCAGTTGTCTGCAGAAAGACGATTTTGTTCCTTACATTAATTTTCAAGGTGCTCTTTTTACAGAGACCTTTTTACGGTTTTTATAACCATTTTATATTGAGACTGCTTTTATACTAAAAGATAACTAGTCTGTCGAAAGACTCTTTATTTTTTATACACTTTATTCAAGGTGCTCTTATGACAGAGACCTTTTTCGGGTTTGTACACCCATTTCTTGCTGATTTTTTCATAGTGCTTTTAGTGGAGTATTTCTTTTGTCTAAGCATATACTCAGTCTGCCGAAAGACATTCTTACTTTTACTGGTTTAGGGTTTTCTTATGCTAGAGACCTTATTACGGTTAGTATAACCATTTACATTGGGGTATTTATTTTATGAAAAAAGATACCCAGTCTGTAGAGACATTTCTTCTTTTGTATTCGTTAGTGTTTGTGAGGTTGGAAAAAGTATTTTCGGTTATTGCAACCATTTTTTTGTTTAATTTTTCCTGATTGTAGGGACATTAGTAACAGATTGTAATCGTTTTATGTTGGGATATTTCTTTTTCTTGATAAGATACCTGGTCTGTGGAGACTGTTCTTTTTTATTAGGTTTGTAGTTGTCTTATTATAGAGATCTGCTTTCGATTATTACAAGTATCTCTTTGGTTTGTTTCTGTGACAAATCCAGGGATTTACAATTACTTTTACTCATTCACAATCTTTTTCTTTTTGTCTTGTCAGTTTTAAATATTAGCTGCTCCATTTTTGTCTAAACAATGGACACCCTCAAATTCAAGAGACGGTCTGCAAAGAATGCAATTATTCGTCACTGTAATTGGATTGCAGAAAATGTTTCATTGGTCGATATTGATTATCTTTTGAAAGTTCGTCGTGAGTATTTACAGGTTGAATATGATAAATATGAATGCGCACAGGATGCAATCGAGAACTTATTGGTAGATTCCGCTGAAGATAGCGAGGATCGAAACATTGTAGATGATTTGTTTTGTAAGGCAATGGGACTTATAATATGGGAGCCCGTCCTCTCATCATTTACGTATTATAAGGTAGGTAGTGCATCCCATTGTTCTTCTAGGTTACATGTGGGGGAAAGACCTTCCACACTTATTTCAGATTTATGCCATCTACTCAATGTAGTTAAATCTTCTCAAAATTATATGTCAAAAGACTCATCTTTTTCAAAACTTCAACCTTCTTTCGAGACATCCACGTCTCAAATACCTCGTGTGATGGCGCCTAGTTCGTCAGGTCAGCTATTCTCGACTTTAGCTCATGTAGATACTGTCCCTAAGGCGTTACCTAATGGTCTTAGCAGTATTGCATGTTCCCTTCCACCTGTTACAATGGTAAATGATAGTGAGTCCTATAAGACACGTGACGCTCATACAAACGCGAGTTCTTCTACGGGGCTATCCTTTAATGATTTACATCTCTCTGGGCCTCAGGTCCATTCTAATATTCAATCCATGCCCAAGGATTTTTCTTTGTATAATTTCCATGATGGGGTGTCTGACGATGACGCTGCCGATACAGCTTCGCGGGGAGCTAACCCCGATACACTTGCTCGATCGAAATCTTGGCATTGTGAGCCAAAATTCTTATCGTCTCGTGACAGAGACAAATTTAAAGAATCTAATAACTTAGATATTGCGACCCTAATTGGGTCAAAAGTTCCTAGAGTGGCATTACACCCATCTCTAGATTTAGCATTCGGGGTACATATGTTTAAAATGTACTCCTATCTTTCTCGTTTACGCCGAGTAAAGACATTTGTGTTTTGTTTCATCAGAAACGTTCTTAAAAAGCAAGCTGAATTGCTTATCGTTCAAGACTTAAAAAGTCTCTCGTTTCCTCGTATATTGGAATCGTTGCCATCCGGTATTGCCAATCCGGATAATCAGTTGGATATTCCGAATTTATTTCCAGAGGAAATTATTCACCGTGCGAAAGTTAGCGGTATGTTGAGGAATGATACTATTCCTTATGCTAAGAAGCATCCTTTACCTTTTTCTTCGAACAATCTAGTTGTTCTAAAGATGTTTGAAACACACGTATTGGAACATGTAGGGCCCCAAGGTACGTCTAATTGTAGACATCATTTCGGACTTAGTTGTTGCACATTTTATAATGTTGAGAGTCCCATCCATCATTGTGTTACCTGTTCGAGATTTCTTTTTATTGCCATAGATTATGGGATATACTTTTTGCTTAAAGCTTGCGTAGCTTTATTTGTTTATGTATTTGCGCCACGTTATAATAAAATAACGGTTTCAACGTTTGGAGAGTTAAGACATTTTCTATTGACATTGTATGAATTCTTTAGGTACAAAGAATTCTTAGGAGCCGCACCATTTTTGTTTTTGTTCATTTCAAAATTGCATTACTATGTATAAAAGCCTTGTTTATTGAATAGCATAAATGTTCGTATTTTATCTATTCTCTTTATTTCTTTATCGCAATTTTGATTTATTCTAATTGTCTAAGTCTACTCCTAGCTTAGAATTAGTCGCCGCTTTTTTATGAGAGGGAGCTGAGTCTCAACCTGAGATATAATTTTGTTATTTCTGTTCAAATTATCTTTTATAGATAAAGCTTATGGAAGAATACAGTTTCTTCAATTTACATTTTCGTCGTGATTATATCTGTCCAGGTAGATTGCTAATATCTAGGGAGAGTGTTATAATTCATACGATATTTCTTTTGCCTTTGCTGCTTATTCGTTTCGAATATTGTAGTGGCTATTCGGGCTACAATTATTCTGTTTGTTTGTCCTTAACTTAGTTGTTGTTGCGGAGAACCATTTCCTTAGGTTTGTTAACCAGGATATTTGTCTTCTCCCATTTACTTGCTTTTCGAGAACTATTAGAAAGTTATTTGTAGTATTTGTATTGAGTGCCGTCTCTCATCATGTGTCCGAGACTTTCTGATTGTTGCCTTCTAATCATATACATCACTTTTCTTTCTTTCCTCTTTCTTTTTCATACGGTCCCGTTGGTTAACTGGTCCATCCATGATATCCTGAGGCCTCGCTTGAGTAGTTACATCTCGGTGGCGTCAAGTTCATGTATTATATCCTAGGATAATAGAGGAATGCACTTCCTATAAGAGAGGAAATCTGTTTTATGTATAGTACTGAGAATTGTATAATTGTAGTGATGTATATTTAGTATCTAGTTATGTATTTGTAACCTATTATCGTATGTATAAGTTATTGTTCTTTGTGCTCTTCTGTTAATGTAAAGCTTTGTAGTATTTTAAGTGTGGCGTTCGTTTCGTAACCGAAGAAGTGTTTACGGTTTCGGAATTTGTACAGTGCGTCGGGAGTGCAAAGTACAGTTGTGTTTTATTGGCACGTATGCCAACGCGGGGAGAATGTTGCAGTTTCGCAACGATATATAAACATTTGTAATAAATTAACAGACTTTTTAATAGTTTCGATTCTCCCCGTATATTTAAACGAGATTTGCGTGTACAAGGGCACAGCAGTTTTAAGGGCTAAACATTCCAAGAGGAGCCATCTGCGAGATAAGGGCGAGTTCCATATGCCAGATAAGAATATGTGTTTTTGAAGTTAAGATCAGCGCGTCGAGACACTTCATTGCGGTCAAAATCAGAGTCGAGTTTTATCTCTCAAACCACACACATGTGTGTGCGTTTGGGTTAAGAGTACCTTAAGACACTTGCCAGCGGTCCTTTGACCGAGGAAGTCGGTTTGATGCAGAAAAGTTGAAATTAGAAATTTTGTGGTTCCTGGTGTACGTCGATGAAGACGTCGTTGGTGCTGTGATTTATGGGGTAAGCTACAATACACCATAATTTTGTTGCTGCATATATCAAGTACGTTTACTTGGTATATAGATGTCATATTTGCTTCGAACTTTTTATCAGTTGTGCCGCGATCGCGATTGAACTTGATTGAGAACATTTCATTACCTTTATGTAGATTTGTATATTTTTCATATTATGATAATTTCACTATTCTTTTGTATATATATCACAGTGTTGTGTATTTTATTACCTAATATTAACTCATAATGTGTATTATGAGTATACTTTTGCATTGAGTTTAATAATTTGTTTTTATATGACATATATATTCATATTTTTTATTTGTTGTATATTATTTCTATCTATAACGTGGTATATATATACAATCGACAGTTTTGTTTTGTTTATGGTTCTCTTTTTGTGTGTAAGTTTGTACTACATATATTCTTCTTCTTTTAAGTTTATATTCTTCTTTATTTATAATTGTAGGTATATTGGGTTATGTATATTTATGGTTTATTTCACCTCTTTTTAAAATAGAGTTTTATACAGTCCACTTGTTTTCATTTCTTTTATTTTAATATACATACCCAATCCGAAAGGGGGCAACCAGCGTGTTCTAGAGTGAACAGAATATCTTCTCTCCCCCTTCAGGATGACCAAAATTGTTATATTGAGGTCATCGTATGTGCAGAACGCAACAATATATATATATATATATGTATATATATATATATATATATATATATATATATATATATGTATATATATGTTAGTTTGTTTGTAAACGTTTTACAATATTATTCCAAAAAAAATATTCTATTGGAAAAACCTCATTTAAACCTGATTGATCGATCAGTAATAAGTCAAACTAATATTTTCACATTTAATGATAGTTGAAACCGGCTACTGATATATTATTGTTTTTAATTTCACTATTTTCAGAGCGTAAACAAATAAACATAAACTTTTTTTTTATTTTGTGTATATTCCCTGCCATTTACTATATCATCCAAAATAATACTAAATATTTGCAGTGTATTATGTAGATTGCCTAATTTAATTTATCCCATGAATATGTGCACAAACCGTTATTGGTAAATCCAATAATTTATTTTAATATTAGTACTATTCTCTCTGACCGAATACAGTTTGTTTTACTGATTTTCAGATAATATACGACACAAATCAAAACAAATGTGAGAGCACTTTATAAAATATAAATATTTATGTAAATATTTTAGGTAAAAAACTATTTTTTAAAAGATAAAATTAACATTTGGTTAATTATTTTTTAAAACTTTAGTTTTAATACGGAGCCATCATTGTTTTATCTAATAATAATGTATTTATTGAGAACCCTTTTTTATATTCAAGTTCGGATATAGGCCACCTCCTCTGACTTCAACTTTTCTATCCATTGCGAGTGTTTGGGAAAGTATGTAGTATTAATTTTCATATTTTATATTTTTTTTTCTTTCTTTTACTGTGCTATAATATGATCTAGTTTAATGACATTATTCTAACTTATTTGCTTTAAAATATATTGTTTCCTGTTATTCAGTAAAAACGCATTGTTAAACTAGCTAGCTCATTTATTCTGTTTTTAAGTTCAGAGAATTTGACTTTCTCTTTAGTTAAATTTGTGCCGCCAATACACAAAAACGTGTAAAGTATCATATTACTGTAATCATTGAATTGAGTGGTCAATTGGTCAATGGAAGAAGATTTTAACAGAAAGGGTCCACCATAATCTACACCTATTTTTTGAAAAGGTCTTGTTGTAATGGACAACCTATCTTCAGGTAAGTTACCCATTAGTTGTTGTGCAGGAGTGCACGAAAATCGGAAACATGTGGTGCAGTTGCGAATAATTCGTTTTGCTTCCTTTAGAACACTGAGAGGCCAGAATTTCAACCAAAGGTTTGAGAGAACTGTTTGAGCACCAGCATGTCCCAATCTGATATGCTCATTTTTGATAATAAGATTGACGGTATGATGTTTGGATGGAAGTAGTATCGGATGTTTTTGCAAATAGTCTATGTCGGGACAGTTTGTAAGTCTGCCTCCAACTCTGAGAAAATTAGAAGTATCTACAAATGGTTTTAGTGAAACGATGTTTTTATTTGAAATAAATTTGTTATTTTTAAGCTCCGCAATTTCTTTTAAAAATGCATCACCTTGAATTTGTTTGATGATGAAATCCATAGCATAATTTAACTCCGCCACAGAAAGGGGTTCAGAAATTTTTTGTTTTTTACAATTAGAAATAAACCGAAATACGTACGCTACTGGAGGCTTATTTTTCGTTCCTCGGGCAGGTTTTCGAGAACTTTGTTATTTGCTAGATTGGAAACATTGAAATTTTTATCTAGTAAGCATTTAGGGCCTTGCCACCAGAAATCGCTATTGAGAATTTCAGAACCAGATATTCCTCGAGAAAGAAGGTCTGCGGCATTTTGTGCAGACTTTATGTGAAGCTATGTAAAGTTTTGAGTCAACTCTTGGACAAATGCTACCCGGTGAGCCACGAAAACCGACCACCGACTTGGGTGACTTTTACACCACGACAGAGCTACCTGGGAGTCTGACCAGAGGGTGACTGAATGAAATTTTACAGGTTGATTTTCAAAGATAGAAATTATTTTTGAAACAAGTTTTGAAAGGAGAACCATTGCGCACAGCTCAAGCCTAGGAAGTGTTACCGTCTTTAACGGAGTTATCCTTGATTTGGAAGAAACTAATGCACAGGATATGGTCTCATCGGTATAAAAAGTTCTCAGGTATACGCATGCGCCATAAGCTGCCAAGCTGCTGTCTGAAAATCCATGAAGCTCAACCTTTAGAATTACTTTTTCAGAAAAGTAGAAACGAGGAATTTTTAAAATTTTTAATTGTGATAAGTCCTGTAGAAACTTGTTCCAATCGTTTAGAATATTTTTGTCCGAAATTTCTGTGTCCCAGTGAATTTTTTGCAGATAGACTTTCTGCATAAGCATTTTGCCTTTAACAATGAATGGATTGATAAGTCCCAGAGGGTCGAAACATTGTGCTAATGCAGACAGGATTTTTCTTTTTGTTACTGGTGGGCAGAAATTATTTTCGGGGACGGAAATTGTTATTTGGTCTTCCGCAGGGTCCCATTTTAGGCCTAGAACTTTGCTGGAAGTAGAATCGAAATTTAGGTCATATTCCTGAGTAGTATTTTTTGAATGTTTTGGATTGATTTTTTGTAGTAATATGGATGAATTTGAATGAAATTTATGTAATGTAAAACCATGGCGGTTTAGAACAGAATTTAATTGTTGAAGTATTTCGAGCAATTCTTCAATGTTATTTGACCCACATAAACCATCATCTACGTAGAATTGGGTTTCGAGAAAATGTGAGGCCAATGGGAATTGAATTTTATTTTTATTTGAAATCTCTTGCAAGACTCTCGTCGCAAGAAATGGGGGGCTATTCGTCCCGTATGTAACAGTATTAAGTTGAATACATTTTATAGAATCGTGGGTATCGTCCCTCCACAGAATATTTTGTAGAAAGCGTTGATCTTTGTTGATCCACGTCTGTCGAAACATTTTTTGAATATCACAGGAAAATATGAATTTGTATTGCCTGAAACGAACCAGAATATCGAATAGATCAGGTTGCACCTGATACCCTTTTAATGAAATATCGTTTAGACTTTTTCCTGTAGAGCTATTACAACTAGCATCCATGACGACACGTAAAGTTGTACTTTTATTTTGTTCGTTGATGACACATAAATGTGGAATAAAATATTTTTTGTCCGAATTTTCATTCACGAACGAAAGCGGTACATATTTAGCATGCCCTGAAGAAATATATGTGTCAATGAAGTTTTTGTACTCGAAAAATAATTTTTTATCTTTTTGGAATTTATTTTCGAGTGAGAGAAAACGCCGTTTGGCTATGGAAAATGAATCACCCAGTAATTGGTGTTCTTGTGCACTTTTTAATGGAATATTTACTTTAAAGCGTCCATTTTCAAGGATCTTTGTTGTAGTTTGGAATATTTGTTCGGCCAGCTCGTCAGCTTCCGACAGAATAGGTTTTTGAGAAAGTTCTTCCATGTTCCAAAATTTTGTGAGCAGCTCGTCTGTGCTACACGTAGAAAGTAGAGCAACCTCTCCAGAAACATTGTTTGCTACTGTGGGTGCCGTCAAGTGAGGAGCTATCACGCCGGCAATTAGGTACCCCAGATGCGAAGCCTGCAAGATTGGAAGCCTGGGGCCAAGAGGAATTATTTCCGGAAGAATTAGGTCGTAGTACAAATCTGCCCCAACCAAGATGTCTATTTGACTAGGTTTGTGAAAGGAATCATCGGCGAGAAAAACGTCCCCTGGAATTGGTAACTTTTTTGTAAGAATGCGGAACTGTGGAAGATTGCAAGTAATATTTTCTAAGATAGCACATGAAATTTTAAAAGACTTTTTATTATAGTTAGAATGCAATTTTATGTTGACCCTCATTTTTGAAACCGAATTATTTTGGCCTATGCCAGAGATATTTAGAGAAATGTCATACGGCTTATAACCCAGCCTATCAGCGAGACACCGGGTACAAAAGCTATTCTGACTTCCTGTATCGAGTAACAATCGGGCCGTTAAAGGGCTCCCGTTTTTGTCGAAAATGGTGACTTTGGCCGTAGCGAGAAGTATGTTTGAATTTTTTACGGACAAAGCAGAAAAAGAATTTGTAAAAGGTTCTTGCCCTTGAACCGAAGGACCTTGAAAATTTGAATTAGACGAATGCTCACGTTCGTAATTGTTTGAATTTGTAGAAGTTGGCGGACTTTCATTGTTATGAGTCGTAGAAAAAGTATAATTTTTACCCGAAATGTGAAGAACAGTGTTATGGCGCTTTTTAAATATGGTGCATCCATGTTTTGAGGAGCAGTTTTTAGAATTATGCCTACCTAAGCAGTTTACGCAGAGACCTTTTGAATTTACGAATTTTATTTTGTCATCATGCTGAATGTTTTTGAAAAATTGACATTTATAAATTTTATGTCCTTGTTTTTTGCAGTAAATACAATAAAAGTCAGAAACTAAATTATTTGAAATATTATTTTTATTTGAATACTCTGATGTATGCATGATATGAAACTTTTACGTTTTTGGTTTGCCTAGGATTTGTATTTTCCAGACTTTCCAGAACAATGCACCTTTTTTCTAAAAATTTAAGAAAAGCGTCTAAATTTGGTACATCTGTATGATTTCGCTCCGTTTTAAAAAGTCTCCTTGTAGAAAAGTCTAATTTGCTTTGTAGCAGAAAAACTAAAATTATATCAATGAGCTCTGAACTTGAAAATTGCAAATTTTTTAGCAGTTGCATATTTTTTGTTACAGTTGTTACAAAATTTCTGAGGATCTGCGGTGAGCTGTTTCTCAGTATAGGAATGTCTAGAATTTCTGTTAAATAAAAATTTATGATTGTGACCTTATTTTGATAGCGGTTTTTTAGAATATCCAAAGCAATTGAAAAATTTTCATTGGTGACTTTCAAAGAATCCACCAACTTTAGAGAATCACCCTGTAGGTAACTTTTTAAGTAAAGAAATCTTTGGATATCAGAAAGGGACTGATTTTTTATTATCAGTGTGTCGAATAGTTCATAGAAGCTTTCAAAATCACTTACGTTTCCAGAAAATTTGTTTATACTGATTTCTGGGAGTTTTACGGCCATTTCTTTAGTAGCGCTCTCTGTATTGGTAATTTCCAATGATTTAATCCAGTTTTGAATTTTTGAAAGCGTTGCAAAATAATTTTCTTCAAACAAAGCACGGCTCAAATCAGACTCTTGAGAATCGTCCAGGAATTCAATTTCATCCTGTACGCTGTTGAAGTCAGAGAAAAGGTCTTTTAACCTATCTTCTCGTGTTTTGAAGGAGAAAATATCTTTTTCCGAGTCGTGGTTTATTTCTAGCCACGCTTGAATTCTACCAACAGAATCTAGTATAGAATGCTTCTTTTTTGTTAATTTATTTAAACCTTTATTGCTCATTGTAATAACTTTAATTAGTTTATTTTTAAATGAAATTATTATTTATTTTTGAATTAATTAATTCTGAATTATTAATTTTGAATTTTAACAAGCATGCAATAACCTAAACTAAAAATTTAACCCTAAATAGTTCTTTAACAATGTTACTTTATAAAAACACTAATTTGCACTAGATTTTTGAAATAACTTTTTGAATTTATATAAAAAAGTTTGATTTGTACGTCACCCCTGGGTTCTTAGTACTTGAATGTGGGCTGCCTATCCCACTTTGGAATCAGCTAGTCCTGGAACAGCATTTCTTGAAGTAATCACTGGTTTTCTTTAAACTATCACTGTTTTGTTTTGTTTATCGAATATTTATTTGTCCGTAGAATAAACAACGCACTCACTATGTCTCTAGGAATTATTGTCTATCGACGAGAATATCCGAAATACACGAAACTTTTACTGTCTTTTTGAAAGCACAGAATTACAGAAACTTAAATTGAACGTTTTTAGGCCAGAAAGTCGGCTAGTAGGATCAAAATCCGGCTCGAAGTGAACAAATGGAGGGATGCCGGTTTTCAACATCCCTTCAGGGAGAGTATGCTAACAGTGTCTCTTTCAGCGGTTTGTACTTGCTGTTAGTCCAATTGTTTCGCTAGCCTTCGAATGCTCAGTAATAGAAACTTAAATGGACTTTTAAATGTGATTTAGTCTGGCCTGTTGAATAGATTGATAGAGTGAAATAAAACACTAACTTGTTTAGCTAGAACTGTAATTGAAAAGGGACAAGAAATAGAAACTTATAAACTGTGAGTGAATAACTAATCGTAAGGAACCTAATTAGAAATTACAGATTACGAATGAAAACACCATAACACTTCACATTACGGGTTCCTGATATATTACGTAACTTGCGATTGCGAACGTGGAGAAAAACTCTCCGAAACTTGAAAAGTAGGTCTAAGCCCTACGACGATCGCTAATTCACTGGCTTCCCCTAGCCCCTCCGAAATAATTGTCTCTGCATTTTGAAAGATCTACCGGTTTAAGGTCAATATGGGCGGAGATTAACATTCTAAGAAATAATAAGCCAATGCAGACAAGGGATTTATTTAGGTAACCGATGCGGCGGAAATATTTTTATTTATTTTGAAATAGAATTATTTGGTTGGAGATTATTGTTCTCCAACAGCCTGCAAACTTCCAATTTGTGTCTGTTGGTTTTGTACTACATTCTTCATCGTCGTCGTATTCCGTTTAAGTGAAAACAAAACTTGAAGAGTTTTGTTTTCAGTTATTCCAGATATTACCGATTCGTTAATATAAAAGCTAGCTTTGTAAATGGTGTCCAATGTAGTTAATAACCTACTCTATCTTACTATTTTGTATTCCTATTGTGATAACCTCCCAGGTATCATTCATTGCTTTTGTTTCTTATAGGTCATTCTAAGACCGATTTTTCTTGCTTCTTTATCTAGTTCCAAAAGCATATTTGTTAACTCTTTTTCATCACTTCCTACCATGAAGACATTATCAGAGTGTCGTAGATGGTTAAGATATTATCCGTTCGTTCTTATTGTTTTCTCTGGATTTCATTTCTTAAACACATTATCTAAGGCTTTGTTCAACAATTTGTAGAAACATGATCTAAAAGGGAATGAATTTTGAAGTAGCGGTCGTTCGTTTCTAAAGTCACTGCTAAATTATCTTTGAAATTTTCTTAGTTTTTAAAATTTTTAAGAGCAGTTCTTTGAATAAGTGGCCCAAGAATTCTCTATTTCTGGCAGCTACATTACCATAAAAATAAAAATGGAGAAAAAATCTGTTATCTCAGTTTTTGTGTTGAGAGTTACCCCGGTTTTTTATTTACTATATAAATTTTTCTGGTATACAATATCCTTGATTATATTTATTGATCAAAACCTCATAAACTACTCAAGAGGCAAGGCTACCTCTACGCTATTATTGTCTATAGGTTGATTTTCGAACGGAATGGTTTTTATGTCACTTTCAGACCTGTTAAAATATACTGACTACAGTACAGTTTACCAAAAATAGCTGAAAGTCTGAAAATAACCACGCTCATGATGCGCATTCGTCATCCGACGGATCATGCACTGAGCGTCCACTTAATATCTACCGTTTGTGACGTGAACAAGTCGGTACAGTCTGCGAAACATTTTTTGTAAGTCCGAACAAAAGGAGAGTCATTTTCAAATTTGCAAATCTGTGTTGTTTACCTATATTAAACATTTAGTTTAAAACGAATCTGAAGGGAAAAGTCTGAATTATATTTTCGTATTTTTAAATATGTAGGTATACACAGTTCTCTGTAAACCTGTTCTAAGAATTTACACTTTTTTCAGACTTTAGGTAAATATTCAAAGATAAAGACCGCTTTTAACAAAAGGTACTGTTACAAAGACACCATATTTATGCTTCACCGGAACCGAACATCTAATTTCTATTAGTATTGCATTAGACGATTTTATTACTACTTTATTACCCTACTGAGTACGCCTTTTTTCTCCGAAACCTTTTGGTCAATATAATGGTAATATAAAGTATAAATGGTCAATAAAAATATAATTTTTGGTTTAGAATGCCATTAGGTATTGATAGCAACAACAGCGGTTTTTATTGGATCTATTTTTTTAAATCTCACGTTGCATAACAAATACCACAAATATACTGAAATATTCTGAAGAAAAGTAAGACAAAAGCACCACTATGTTAGATCATGTATTTTTATTTTAACAACGCCGTAAATAGAAATTAACAATTAATTATCAGACGAAATATAAAACTAAATATTAAAGTCCGTAAAAATAAAAGAATAAAACAAGGGGTCAGCAAGTCGGATCGGAATTGTAGGAGTCGGTATTCTGTAACTCATTTCGACATCTACTATCGCAGTGTTTCCCAAAGTGGGGGTCGCGACCCCCTGGGGGTTGCATTGCTAAAACAAAGTCAAATATTATAATCGTAATGAGAGCTATGCGTCTGTTTCTGTGAAACTAATCTTTCAAATCTAGTCTGTGTATTTGAGACACACACAATTATATCATTTTCAAGTACGAGACGATTTCTAACTCTTGTTTTAATGGCAGTCATAGACGAGAAACTTAACTCAAACAAATATGATGTTACAAATGGAATCAAACATTTTACAGCTTCACTCGCCAACTGGGGGTATTCCTGCATCTTTTCGGTCCAAAATTGGTCCGAGTTCTGGGAAAAAAATTGGAGCTTCAACATTCCATCACTTGATATTTTAATAAGTTTTTCTTTAATGTTTATTGGTATTTCAACATGCTGAAAGGAATCGGCTTAAAACGGATTTAGTATCCATCTGCAACTGTCGTAACTGTTTTGAATTTCTTCGGGGAAATAATCACAGAGCTGTTGTTTTAAATTGAGCAAAGTAACATGCATGTCAGCAAAAACTTTAATAGTGTGTCTAGATTTGGCTCCTGCTCTTTTTATTGAAAATAGGGTTCTTCTTATATTTGTTTCTGCTGTAAATTTTTAAAGCAGATTTTTACTGCTACACAGGGTCTTCGCAAGCAAAGTTCTATCATGTGCCATTTTTTCATTCAGCTTAAATGACCGATTTTCCGATGTGTGCCTCATCAGCAAGGCGGATGGAGTTTGCGATTTGGGTGACGTATATATCAATATTTTCAGTTAGAGTGAGTTTAGGTAGGAAGAGTTAGGACATGATTGCTATCGTGGAGATCAAGTGTAATGTAGGAGCTAATTTTTGGGTCACTAAAGCTTAAATCAATATTGCAAAAGGAACTAGTAGATATATTAGAATAAGTATGAGAACCCGCATTTAACAGATATGTACCAGAATAGTTAATAACATTTTCGACAATTTTACCTCTACCATATGTGTGATTGGAATCCCACAACAGATTATGAATATTGAAATCCCCGACAAGTATGTAGGGGCTAGGTGGTGGTTTAAATATTAGAATTACCAGTTCTTTTTCCTTGAGAGCGTAGTTGAGAGGTACGTATAAATTATAGATTGTGATTTTATTGGGTCACCAGCTAGTTAAAACTTTGGCTTCTAATTTAGAAGAAAGTGAAAGGTGTGATGAAATATGTCAGAATTAATAAAGATAGAAGTGCCTCCACTGACTCTTATCCAGGTGGTCCTCATATAGTGGTAGCCCCTAAAGTGTTTGATTTTATAAATGAAGAAGTAGGGAATTCTTTAAATTGATTTCTTGAATTAGCTTTCACTGAATTATATTTCACCGAATTAACTTAAATACGAAAATGAGACAAAAGATAAAGTAAAAATATACAGAGAAAAAAAAATAAATAAATGCGAGAGAAACAGAGGGACTTCTATTCATTATGTATGCTATAATTAGATTCGTCATCAGAGGAGTTATCGGAAGAGGCACTTATAATCTTGTAAGCCAGCGGAGTTAGGCTGTTTTTTTTACATTTTTTAAGATTTAGTGATACGGTTCTTTAGTGATCTTAGCTTTGTACCTGTGAAGAGCTGCGATAAGTCCTTTTTAATACTATCGGAGGACAATTTTTGAGCTTGTTATAGGTGCTTGAGAGCTTGGTGGGGGACATCCATAAGAGTCCTCAAGAAAAACAATTAGTTGCGTTGAGTGTTAAATTACCCACATTACCTTTAAAAACCGTTTCTAGAGCAGAAATACAATAAGGTTTCATCAAGTATTCAAATCGAAGATTAGATTTGGACCTTTTTTGGCTGGTTTGGATGGCATGAAGAATTTCGTAGGAGGAAAAGAAGTTGATTGGGCAAAACTAACAGATAGAGAGAGAATAATAGGAGTGTCAGAAGGACTACTGGTAGAGTGCCTCCTTTGTTATCTTACTGTCAATATGAGCTTTGAATTAGTATGACAAAGGATGGATAAATCCATAATGCTAATCGGAGTGGGTGTGTCGTTAACAGGGATGGACTCATTTTCTAAAGAAGGAATTATTTTTCATGATATTAAGGAGCGAGCTCAAACTAAAGAAGAGGGAGGAGCATTAGCTGCAATAAGTATATGGTCTCCACTGGTGATTTTGGGGCAAGACACCGCAGTCTGACTAGTATGCTTACAAAGAAAACACTCTAGTATGTCAGTGGATAAAAATTATCTAAAGGGTGTATTTTCATGGCTAATTAGCAGAGAATATTGCAGTTGTCAGGAAAAGTCGTCGTTGTAGGGAATTAAAACAGTTACATTACGAAAACTCAAGATATGTGCATATTGATCATTTGATGTTCTGCATTTTACAAAAGTAACAGGTGTTACCCGGAGAAATAAGTCTGCGGATAGGGACAGTGCAATTAATTATGACGTACGGTGTATTTTTTATTGAATGATCAACGATGTTGGTAGATGTGAGAAACATGAAGATTCGATTATTCGAAATGCGAGATGCAAAAGTAATATTTTTTAGATGAATTATTTCACCAATTGCTTTATTACATATATTTAAATAAAACTGTATTTAAAATGGACTGCATAACAATAGCTTCTACCCTTTTAGCAAACGCAGGGGGACGAGGCCTAGAGAATGTGGCAGCGACATTCTCCAGCAGGCCAGCAGATTTCCGATCAATTTGGGAATAACAGGCCATGTCGCAACTACAGGGGAAGTACGTGCTATATTTTAAATATTTTTTTATGTTAGAATGTTTGAAAATATCTTGGTTTTGAAATAGTTTTAGGTTATTTAGTATTTTTAAGTTTGATTTAATGCAGTATGTTATTACACAATGGTAGTGATAAAAAAATAATCAAATGACCGCAAAATATAAAGAGCACTAATGATGAATCGATTGCACATGCGAGCTAGGTTCTCAAAGGATTTAAGAAAGAAAAAGGAAGGCATAAGCTTAGCACGCACTGCGTCGGGACGTCACAGTCGGTCGGTACGCATGGAATTTTAAAACAAATTAGCCTTGATTTGCCTTGTATGCACATACTTGGACATCACGGTCAGGACAGGACGATGCGCACTCGCCGCCCTCCTCGAAAAGTATAAAAAAAAGAAAGATTTTCAGGACATTTTGGCATGACATACTGATGACTCATCACCTGTTATGGCATAGCGCGCCGTAATCGGTACGGACTTTCCGCCGTTTCAGCAGAGTTATTCAAGTGATTGATATAATGAATGTCTACAAACTAATTAAATTGCTGTAAGACTACCCTGAACTGTACAATTTGCCGCTTCCGGAATACCTTTATTTCTCCTTGGGGTCTAGTGGTTCTGTGCCATGCTTTCGGGTTAAAAATTGAAGTTATTTTGTGTGGATATAGATGGTTGAGTAATCATAATGTGTGTAGTCCTGGTTATCAAGACCGCAACACAAGATGTGATAGTACCTAATGGACCCTGTCCTAAATTGGAAAGAAAGAAAACAGGATCTCTCGAAAAATAATTTCTTGGGATTTTCACTGGTTTTCTTTAATTACTTATACCAATATAGCCACAATTTAAACTTTTGAAATATTAAACCAAATTATTTACCTGTTATTTTATCCATTGTGATTAAAGCACTTCGCTTCATATTTTCATCTCATCGATGAATGAATTTGTCTGTTTAATATTGTTTAAATCTTTTAAATCTGTGAGGAGTTTCAAAAACCGTGTTTAAACTTTGAGTTAATTGAGGTTTTTTGAATAATTTGTTTATTTTAACTAACATACAGAAACAAGCAACAGTTTTAGTTGGTATAGTATGTTATTCTTAATTTATATTTTTTTAAAATATTTTCAGTGCTAAAAATAATTCAAATATCCTCCGAAGAAAATTATAAACTTTAAACTCTTTGGAAAGTCAGGTTTTTTATGTCAGTGCCATTGCTCATATTTGTTTTTTAACACCGCCACTAATAACAGTTCCATTTTTTGCGTAAGATTTTTACGACACAATATGACAGAAAGCTACAGTCCAACAAAATATGTATAACAATATTTTTGGAGCCGCATTTGTCATTTCGCCGCAAACATTGTTAATTCCGCAGAAATCCTAGCTTACTGCAGTTGTATATCTCTTATCACACCACCAACAATAATAATTTATATTCAGACTATCTCTCTTTAGCAATAGAGTAGAGTAGCACGCAGGTGAGTACTGGCGATTATATTTTAAGTGAACTTTTAATATAATTTATTGTATCATTACATATTATAATCATTTAATCGAAAATTTTTATTAAACATTATAATATAGATTATAATACTGCTAAAACTCTAAAACTAAAATAATATTTTAGAGACAAAGAACCCAATGAAATAGTTCCAAAAAAATATTTATACAAATATTATCTTTATGGAAGTAGGGGAGAGGGGGACAAGTTGTTACATAATTGATTCTATTATTTATTTGGGCAATAGTAGATCTTTTATATGAAAACTAAAATCGGATTAAGGTAGTTGATACATTTACACAAATAATGTTAATTTTAATTTATTTAAAAAATCATATTTAACATTTTGTTATTATCAATTTAACTCAACTTGTAAATTGTAACAACATACCCCACTATGAGGCAAATTGTTACAGTCCATGGGGTAAGCTGTTACAATAGAAAAAAAATTCTAAAAACTTCTCACAACATTATTTAGTGGTCACAGAAAGAACCCTTGCTTAGCTACAAAAAATATTATAAACATAACACAAAATGAAATAAAATAAAAAATGAAAATCTGAACAAACCTGTTTACAAGAATGTTAAACTAGTCACTATCGGACGAGCAGTGAATACAAATATAAAAATCATCGTCTTTTCCACAAGCAATATGTGCCCACTTTTGACACACAATGCACTGAATCCATTCTTCGTTTTTGGACTTCGAAAATGGAACTTAACATACCAGACACGTCGATTCCTCATCCTCTTCCGAGCTTTCAGAATCTGATTTTTTGAAGGTGTTTTTGGTAATGACGGTCCGTTTCTTACATTTTTTAACAGTAGTTTTTACCTTGTTTCTTGATTCACCTGATATGTTTCTTTTGGTTGCCCCCACATTTTTTTTTCTTTGTCTTGCCTTTTCTTCCTCCTCCAAAGCTGATTTAATGGGAGTATCAGTCAAAACAGCGGAAGTTCTTTTCTTCCGACCCCCTTTGGATTTCCTTGGCATTGCTTTTGGATAAGGCTTCAACTCCTGGGGCGTTATATGAGTAGGTGAATCGACAGGTTCATTTATCGCCAAGTTAAAATCTGTGCTTGTAGAAGGGTGCTGTTGGGAAGGAGTTCTATGTGTTTCGGTGCCAATAGGTGCCGGATCTATGACTACTGTTGCGTTTATATTTTCTGTTATTGGCCTATTTGTTACCTCTGCAGGCAAGAATTCATCATCTTGAAAAATTTCTCTGTTGTATGGCCAAATTCCTGTCACACTAAATCCTTTTTGTATATTGAGAGGTGTAACAGCAAGAGGAAATGAATCTTTAAGAACGATAGGTACATCGTAAATGTTCATTACTTTACCGGGATTAGATCTTAACCATGCATCTGCAGCACTATTAAAATATCTTTTAAGTGTGCCAAATACCGTCCTATCAAGTGGCTGCAACTTGTGTGATGTATGTGGCGGGAAACTTAAAAGAACCACTCTATTTTCTTTGCAAAAATTCAACACCGGAATAGACAAATGAGACTCGTGATTATCTAATACCATCAAAACGGGTTTCTCTTTGCTACATCGTACAAACTGGACGAAATGTTTCATAAACAACAATAAGTTATTACATGTCATCCATCCAGAGGAATGAGATGCACCTACACAACCAGGAGGTCCATTGGCTACCATAACATCTTTGAATTTCTTTCTCGGAAATATTAAAAATGGAGGTACAAAATTTCCAGTTGCGTTGACAGCTAATGCCAAGGTAACAAGTTGACCTCTTTCTCCAGATGTGATAGCACCTACCTGCTTAGTTCCCCTTTTTGCAATGAGTTTTGTAGGCCTTTGGACAGTTGTAAGTCTAGTTTCGTCCATATTGTACACTTTTTGGAGCTCAAATTTATATTTATCATAAACTTCGCCGAGATTGTTAAAAAACTGTGACACATTATGACGATTAAACGCGGTAGCTCGACCCATACTAGTAGCTTCAGGTGTCCGGACTGATAAAGTTCGATGCCTCTTCAAAAATCCATATAGCCAGTCTCTGGAAGCTATTTCATTAACCTTCCAATTTTCCGGAACAGATATTTGGTTGGCTGTTGCATATTGAAATGCAAATTTTCGCAAATCAGAAGTTGTAAGACTGTAATAAATTTTAGCAGAATGCTCAGTATATTCGGCAAGTTCCTCTTCTTCAGCATTGTTAAATATTTTTCTGGCCGTAGCGTAGTAGACTAAGTTCTTGTTACTGTTTTCAGCACCTAAGTTTGATTTTCTTTTCATATAGCGGTGCAATGTCATAAAATTAACTCCATAGCGAGTAGCAGCATCCCTAATTGACAAGTGTTCTTGTAAAACCGATTGCGCCGCCCTTTCAAATTGTTCGGTTAGAATAATACCCCTTGTGGTTTTCTTGGTATACGTTCGCACCATGTTAAGCTATCTGAAAACAACCAAAACAATTTCATGATAGAAAAATTTAATAAAACCTAATCTGTGTTTCTAACATGCTTTGCGAAAATAAATGTAGGTAGGTATGCTATTCATTACAAACAAATTACTATCTACAAAATATGTCTGATCATAATATTGGATTTTTAGTGAAATCATAAATTATAGTAACCATATTGTAACCACTGTAGGTATTTCGATATATTCTTACATTAACGTGTTCGGAGCAAATTGTTACAGTAACAACCTGGCCCCAGATTATTGTAACAACTGGCCCCACATGTACGAAATGAGGTTAAGTCAACGTTTTTTGGTAAATATTGAGAATCAATTACTAACAATAGAATGCCAATAACGAGAAATATATACGCTTCAAAACTATATAATACACATATTTATACTACTTACCAATTTCTCACAAATAAAAACAAAAGCCACCTGACAACGGTACAGTTTTAGACCCGAAACCACATTCTAAGCAATAACACTATGATGGATGTCTGACTTGAGTATCAATATCCGTTCACAGATGACGGGTCGGTTGACCCAACTTTCCATAAAATATCGGCAACTCATGATACTTGCTGCGTTTTAAAATAATTGTGTAACAACTTGCCCGTGTAACAACTTGCCCCCCTCTCCCCTACCGTCAATTTCTTAAGCTAACTTTTACATAACCATTTTGA
This sequence comes from Diabrotica undecimpunctata, assembly GCF_040954645.1. Classification (NCBI taxonomy): domain Eukaryota; kingdom Metazoa; phylum Arthropoda; class Insecta; order Coleoptera; family Chrysomelidae; genus Diabrotica; species Diabrotica undecimpunctata. The sequence continues at coordinate 40,449,398 of NC_092808.1, read as the reverse complement.
AACACGTCTGGATCACGACGTGTTCTTATATATCGAATTTTTTTTTTTATTTTGAGGTGCATTATTTACTAAATTGTAGGTAGCCTAATTTGTATGTATATATGTAGGGGAAGCCGTGGGTGATTGACGAAATTTTTAAATTTAGACGGTAAGCTCTAAATTAAAACATTTTAACAAATTTTTTTTAAAAAACCGAACAGATTTATGTTTTGCTTATCTCTTTTTATGAAAAAAAAAATGTTTAAGCCGTTCATTTGGATGTAGGATATTTTTTAAAAATATATCTTTATATAACTAGCACCAGGTCATAGTTGGTTAACGCACTACCTGGGTTTGGTTGACACAAACAAAAAAAAACGGGTGTGGCAGTCCAGTGGGACTGCCGGTAAAAATTACACTTCTATACACGCATTCGCCGTTACAAAGTTATTTGGGAGTCAATTTGCATAATCATTACATATGTAATGCTATAGGTCAGACATAGCAGAAAGAAAAACAGAATTAATAACAACTTACTAACAATTAATAAACAACATTTGACCTGTAATAGGAGGATAGTAAATGAAGGATTGAATCAATATTTTGATGAAAATGTATATTTTTATTTTCATATACGTATGAAAGGAGTTGAATGAAAAATTTTATTTACACATACTCTGCAATAAAATTCATTATATTCAATATTCATAAGTATTAAAAAATGGCAATAATATACATAAAAAAATACACTAGAATACAGTGCAACATAATTCAATATAATAATACAATACAAATTAAAATGCAATATTCATAAGTATTTAAAAATGTCAATAATATACATAACTTGTCTACTTACGCATGTGTTTAATTTACTATGTAATAATATTAATAAAAAAGTCCTCCCCGACTGGGAATCGAACCCTGGTCTCCCACGTGACAGGCTGGGATACTGACTACTATACTAACGAGGACATGACACAAACGTATTTTAAAATTGACAGTTCTGGGTCATACAGTGATTTATTGAGATTATTATTTTGAAATACAAAAGACTAATATAATTATAAACATTTAATAAATAATACAAAACATATCACATAAATAATAATATTAATAAATATTTTATTATATATATAATATTATATGTATATATATATATATATATATATATGTATATATATATATATATTTATATATATATATATATATATATATATATATATATATATATATATATATATATATATATATATATATATATATATATAGATACATATATAATATTAAATATAGGTACAAAAGGAATATTTTTATATTCGAGAGAGGAAGAGAGAGAAAATATATCTTCTGTCTGTCTCTTACTCATTATCTTACATATGTAATGATTTCACAGATTCAATCCTATACAAATTTCCAACGTGGAGCGCGCGTATAGAAGTATAAGTTCAAAAAAATAATTTAAAACAAATTTTTACTTGCAATGTAACAATATTTTATTAAACCACTTAAAAAAACCCATAAACTCCTAAAGGCCTAATTTTAAATAACTGCATAACAAACTAACTAAATATATCCATTTAAACTGTAACATATGTACAAAAACATTAAGGTACCCAAGTGTAAGAAAAACATTAATTGCTTTCACAATTCACACACACAAAAAAAATACCAGAATGGTTAACACAAGCGCCTCATGCGTCCACATTTTGCAATTTGTGCATTATATTCAGTTTTTACTTGAAGCAATATCTTTATTTTTATCCATACAATAGAAGAAAAAGCAATCCTCTTCCTCTGAATCAATACAATCATTATCAATATTCTTAATTTTTTTTGTTTTTAATTTTTGTACCTGGTTCTGTTTTTAAACAAATTGATCTTCTGGAAGTTTTCGCATTCGTTGTTCTTCCTCAGGAGCATTTTTTCTAGGTGTATCCGTCAATAATGTAGTATGATGCTTTCTTTTATTATATTTAGGTTGTTCCTTTCTAGCTGGAAATTTTGGTACAGGCTTTAATTTTAATGGACTGATGGGTCCCCCCAATGTAGTTCTATTATTTGTACAATATTATGTAATTTATCATAACGAGTTTCTCGTTAATCATGATAAATTGGGGAATTTTTTATGCAAAAAAATTAATTGGTAACGTGTATTTTCCTAACAGATAATTTTTGTGATTCTGATTTTCTAAACCTAAGAGGCCATTTTTTTATTATATCTAACAAATAATTTACTATACATTTCAATTTGCTCTGCTTTTATTCCAAACATTAAAATCAACTGGAAACATCTTGTCCTTTTAAGACTTATTTATTTATAGTTGTGCAATGGGGCTATATTTCCTCGTGGAGTTTGCATTTGACTTTATGCTGCTTTCTTAATTATCTTATCCAGTACTTGCTCTGAAAGCACTGACATATTATACCAAGTATCATAAATGATTTTCCTTACATTTTTTTTTTCTGAAATCTCTGCATGATATCACTATTACTTGCTTTGGACGATCCCAGAGTTGACTGCTATATACCCATCATACTAGTCGTAGAGTTTGCTTATATACCAGTAATGCATTATGAATAGGTAATCTATAATTGAATTCGTCATTTTAAAAAATGACCTTAAATTTCACAGGAGAGTAAAAAACTTCTTATCCTCTATATGTATTTTTTGGTTTTATGATTTACTATAGAAACCGAGGAATATTATAAAAATGTATTTTTTAATTTGAAAAGACCTAGAAACTGATTTTTTGTTGTAAAAGAGATGACCAGTTTTCAAAATGAACAGGTAATAAAAGTAAAAAGAGTCAATATAATATGAATATTGTTTATGAGAAACATTAATTTAACTGCTACACTAAGTTTAGAAAACAAAAAACAACTACTACTACTACTTATAGTTTATTCGTCTTCTGGGTTTGGACCGTGTCATTTGTGAGTGACCCAAAAGTGGGTTCTTCAGGAGAACAAAAAAAAGAAAACAAAAGACAGGAAGATGGGTAGTTAGCAACGGTAACTCAGTTACTCAACGCAACCAGAGGCGAATACTAACTACCAAGATGGGCATTTGGTCACAGTAACTCAACTACTTAACGCAGCCAGAGGTGAAAACCAAATGCCAGGACAGGGATTCACGTCCAACAGCTCAGAACACTAACGCGTCGAGAGGCGGGGAGTGAATCCGACGATTACTCCGCTACCGCTCTATTTATAGTCGCGGTGACCTGTCGTGTCGGGACGTATCGACACACTCCGTGGCGCGAACGTCAAGAAGCGCGCGCTGGCCTATCATGTGGCTGCATCGTGGTAGCGGGACCGGACGGCGGCTCTAGACTGAGATTCCAGATGGGAGACAAGTAGTATCCTTCCTCTCGATTGATATTATGTGGATTTTTTCGGATCTCTAGAGATTCGCGGATTTTCCTGGAATAAAAGAAGGGGCTCTTAGAAATAATATGGGTTTTTTCGAACAATATGGAATGACCGGTTTCTTGGCAGTGTTCTGCAACTGCAGAATGGGAGAAAAGACCTGATCGAATGCATCTTTGATGCTCTTGAATCCGAGTTTTGACGGAACGACCAGTTTCGCCAATATACACTTGTCCACATGAACAAGGAATAGAATAGACACCACAGGAAGATAGGGGCGGTAATGGGTCCTTAGGAGAGGGTAGATATTGTGAGATTTTCTTGTGTGGTCGAAAAGTAGTCCTGATACCTCTTTGCGAAGAATTTTGCCAATCCTATCAGTGACACTTCGAATATACGGAAGAAAAGCCACAGGAGTATTACCCGAAGATTCTGAATTTGTCGTCCTAGGGTGTAAAGGGGGATCTAGATGTCGGTGTGTAATATTTTGAATTGTGGACTTGGAGTAACCGTTTGCGACAAGGGTTTTTTGCAGATTTACTGACAACCTTAGAGAAGAACTTGGCCATCTGCAAAAAACCCTTGTCGCCAACGGTTACTCCAAGTCTACAATTCAAAATATTACACACCGACATCTACATCCCCCTTTACACCCTAGGACGACAAATTCAGAATCTTCGGGTAATACTCCTGTGGCTTTTCTTCCGTATATTCGAAGTGTCACTGATAGGATTGGCAAAATTCTTCGCAAAGAAGGTATCAGGACTACTTTTCGACCACCCAAGAAAATCTCACAATATCTACCCTCTCCTAAGGACCCATTACCGCCCCTATCTTCCTGTGGTGTCTATTCTATTCCTTGTTCATGTGGACAAGTGTATATTGGCGAAACTGGGCGTTCCGTCAAAACTCGGATTCAAGAGCATCAAAGATGCATTCGATCAGGTCTTTTCTCCCATTCTGCAGTTGCAGAACACTGCCAAGAAACCGGTCATTCCATATTCATTCCCCGCCTCTCGACGCGTTAGTGTTCTGAGCTGTTGGACGTGAATCCCTGTCCTGGCATTTGGTTTTCACCTCTGGCTGCGTTAAGTAGTTGAGTTACTGTGACCAAATGCCCATCTTGGTAGTTGGTTCTCTATATAGTTCTTGTACAGCATTTATCAATGTGTGGTTGATGTTAGATCTTTTCAACGTTGTCCACAGTTTTGTTAAGGGGATGTTGTCATATGCTTTTTGCAGGTCTACAAAAGTAATATGAGTTTCTAGATTCTTAGCCTTTTTTTTTCTATTATTTGTTTAAGACAAAATACGTTATCAGTGCACGATCTTCCTGCACGGAACCCGCTTTGTTCTTCCTCTTCATTGTGCTTATATTCTTCCTCGATCATATTTCTCAAAATTCGTCCATACAGTCTGTTCAGGGTGCTGGTTACCGATATGCCTCTATAATTATTACAATTCCTTTTGTCCCCCTTTTTGTGTATTGAGGACATGTATGCCGTTCTCTATCAGTAGGAAGCGACCACAGACCAGTAAGAGCTAGAATAACGATAAACCTACAAAAAGAAAGAGCAAAGATGATAAACAGTGACAAACGCATAGTTTGGAATTCACCAAATCAGCCAGAAGCGTACATAAAAAATATAGCAGAAACTTTACAGAGTAATAATCCCAAACCTCTAAGTATCGACGATCATAATAAATTAATTACAGACTCAGTTAGAAACGCACAACTTAAATTTTGCAAGAAAAATTACACCAAAAGTGAAAAGATTAGCAAAGACACAAAAGCTCTCATGGAAATACGACGAAACCCAAGCGAGAAAGAAAAGAGAAACAAAGAAGAATATAGAAAACTAAATAAAAGACTTTCAGCGGATATTAGAAGAGATATAAGAAGATATAATACTAATGTAATTACTCAAACAGTAGAAAAGAACAAAGGTTTAAAGATAATGAAAAGAGAACTCACACAAAGTAAAAAAGAAATATACAAGCTAGAAGATAAAGACGGAACGGCAACAACAGATAAACAAAACATTCTGAAAATAACTAGAGAGTTTTATAAAGACCTCTATACCAGCCAAAGACCACAAGAAAATTTACCGACACGAGTAAAGACTCTCATAAATCAGGAATCGGAAATACTTTTACCCATTACTGTGTCAGAAGTAAGATCAGCTTTAAAGGAAATGAAGAACCATCGATCGCCTGGTGATGATGGACTCGTTATTGAGGCAATAAAAGCAGAAGGAGAAATTCTATTAAAATCAGTAAGCGAACTGTTTAATAAATGCTTACATGCGGGTACGATTCCTAAAGACTGGAACAATGCAGTGATAGTCTTGTTACACAAAAAAGGTGATATTACTAAATTAGAAAATTATAGACCCATCAGCCTCTTGACACATATGTATAAACTCTTTATGAAAATCTTAACAAAGAGACTAACACCTAAACTTGATTTCTATCAGCCCAAAGAACAGGCAGGCTAGGAGAGGATATGGCACAAATGACCATTTGCACACCATAAAGATCTTAATTGAAAAATGCATCGAGTACAACATACCACTGGTTCTTGCATTTGTCGATTACGAGAAGGCTTTTGATACTGTAGAGTTTAAAACCGTACTGGAAGCCCTAAATCAAAGCCGAATAGATTACAGGTACACGTCACTAATCAAAAACATCTACGAGAACGCTACATCAAGTATACGACTACACGAAGACACAGAAAAATTCAGCTTAGGTCGAGGAGTAAGACAAGGAGACAATATTTCACCAAAATTGTTCACGGCAGCTCTAGAGTCAATATTTAAGAACACCCAATGGCAAGATATGGGCATCAATATAGATGGAGAAAGATTAAATCATTTGAGGTTTGCAGATGATGTCGTATTAATCGCAGATAACTTACAGGATACAGTTTCTATGCTACATTCGCTTAAAAGTCTGTCTGAAAGAGCAGGATTAAAGATAAACTTTGAGAAAACTAAACTTATGACAAATCTCGTAATGAGTGGAAATATAACTATCGACAATAATACCATACAACAAACAGACACTTACAAATATCTGGGACACGAGATCAAAATAAACAGAGACAATCAAACAAATGAAATACAGAGGCGAATAGGCCTGACATGGGCAGCATTTGGCAAACTAAGCCATATTCTAAAAAGTTCAATTCCCATGTGTCTCAAGCGAAAAGTTTATAACCAATGTGTTTTGCCTGTACAAACTTATGGAGCAGAGACTTTAACACTTACGCAGAAATCTGCGAATAAACTAAGAGTTACACAACGAGCCATGGAACGTGCAATGCTGAATGTGAGCCTCCGAGACCACATAACAAACCGACAAATCAGGCAAAGATCAGGAGTTCAAGACGTCATCGAAAGAACCACGAGACTTAAGTGGAACTGGGCAGGACACTTAGCCAAAACACAAGATGGACGATGGACAAGACGAATTATGGAATGGAGGCCCAAAAATTATAAAAGAAGCCGAGGACGACCACCGACTAGATGGACCGACGACATAAAAAGAGTAGCGGGAAACTGGCTACAAGCGGCCCAGTGTAGAGAACACTGGAAAGAACTGAGGGAGGCCTATGTCCAGCAGTGGACGGGATTGGCTGATTGATGATGCCGTTCTCCATTGTTCTAGTACTGGGTGTCCATTTAGACACTAATTGATCACATAAGTTAATATTTCAAATAGTTTATGAGTTCCATTCTTAAGCATTTCAGCATAGATTTTCTCAGGTCCAGCGGATTTACCATTCTTTAGGGTTATTACAGCCTTCCTTACTGTTTCGATGTCTACCTCGCTTCTTCTCCTTGTATATGTACTGACTGTGTTGGGGAGTTCGCTAGGTATTCTTGTCTTGTCTCTGTCAGCAAGCTTTCGTAGTGATCTTTCATTTTGTTGTTTATCTTTTTCTTCTTCTTCTGGTTCCTATCTGTTTCGGATGTTGGAAATCATATTGGCAATCATGACCTTGCTCGCTGCGGCTCGAAACAGCTACGTTGAGGTTTTCTTAAACCATGTTCTTAAATTCCGCAGCCATGATATTCTCCTTCTACTCTTGTTGTTTATATGTTCTCCTTCTTGTTGTTTATATGTTCATTTAAAAAAGAGCAAAGTTCATCGGGGCTTCTATGTCCTTTGCCTTCGTAGTAAGACTAAAAGGTTGCTTTGTTAGTTTTAAGATTGTGTATTTTGATTCTTCACACCTTTTGTCCGTTTTAAAGGAGGAGATGTACTTGCGCTACTATCACTACACGAGATTGTATTATCCACAGTGTCTGTTTTCAAACAGGTCTATACAATTACTAAATAGATTGCATCGTCAATATAATAAACCCTTATACTGTGGACAGGCCGGATATAATAAACCATTATATTGTGGGTGGGGAAATTCGATAGAAGGCGAAAATGTCAAAATAGTAGAGATGATCCCTTTTTATAATGACCGATTAAATTGTTTACAAAAAAAAAATAAATTTGTATCTGTCTCTCTCGCTTTTCTCTTTTCCTTTAATATATAGTCTCTAGTACAATCCTTTACGTTAACTAATATATTTTAAATTAATTTATTTGTAAAGTTATTGTTTGTGGATATAGTTTTTCATTTTCATGTCGATGAACTAATTTTATTTAGTCACGTCAACTACTGGTTTGCTACTTCTTCACTGATATCTTGTACCGGTATAATCGCTTTATCATATGTCTGCGGTCTGAGCTGGGTAGGACACGTGGCGTGACAAAACAACGAATGATGGACGAGAAATATCATACATTGGAGACCACGTGAGCACGGTCCTAGTCCAAAGTGACCACAAAAACTGTGGTTAGACGATATCAAAGCAAAAGTGGGGAGAAACTGATACCAAAAAGCTCAAACCAGAGAAGAGTGGAGAACTCTTAGGAAGGCCTTTGTCTAGAAGTTGATGCAAACAAGCTGAAGAAGAAAAAGATCATATGCATCAATTCCACAATGTCAAATAACTTAGTTGCTTTCTAGAAATATGGAATAGTGACTTATTTGTTCGATAATTTTTTAATTGCATTATTACGAGAATTTCGTCCGTAACAGATTCATTTTTACGGCAATAAATTTTACTGTAAATGTTCACATTACAACAGTAAAAAAGAAAAGAAAGATTCGAGATCTACTCCGGTACTGGTAGAAAACAACAGGAATAACAATTACAGTGAATTGTCCATTTCGCATTTGCATTACTGCAATTATTGTTATTGGAACTAGCACTACACTTATAAATATTGATATTGTTTAATAAATTATTTATAGGATATCAGCAAAACTGAACATATATATTAATTATATTTCCAATTAACCAGGAACACAATTATCGGTTTTAATTCAGTTTTTAACAACAAAACGGTGATAAAATTAATATGACAGCTTATCATTTACCGCTTAAATATTTGGTGTTTTGGGAATTTTTAAAAATTGGGTGTTTAAAAGTTTCTCATTGAATATTTAGTTGTTTTTTTTGGTTTAACCAAAATTATAATTACCCCAGTCGTCAGATAGCCCAGTCTGGTTATACAAAAATCATCGATTTCACGGCAAAATGTTTCGCAGATATCTGAAGCTTTTAAGACATAGGTGGGGGTTACTAGATGACGAATAGATAAAAAGATACTCCTATTTTTACCTTGCGTTTTTTTTAAACAATAATTTATGGTCAGAATTTGATTTTTTATCCATAAGTTTTTTCCCTTATAATTTAAATGAACAATATTTATACCATTATTTTTATATCAAGAATATCTTTATTTTCCCGTTTTTTCAATTAAAATTGATAAATAATTTACGGAGATATTTGCAAAAAAGCAGTTTTTTTGCACTAATGTATAAATTTAATTAATTTTTTTATTAACAAAATAAAATGTTATTAATATATTTCACCATTAAGGAATTACAGTCCTTTAAATTTGTGCGAAATTTCCCCCTGATCGGTCAAACAGTCAAAATATTTTATAAGTTATTCAATTTGTTTATCCCTGGGACTAATTATTTAAACCATTGATCTTGCCCTATGAATGATGCTAGACACATTTAACAAATTTTATAGGATTCTTTGAGACTTATACTATATCAGAAGTTAAATGAATATTGAGTTTTCATCGAAATTATTTACAAAATAAACGTTTGAAAAAGGGGTATGTTTTTTACTTATAAACAATTGTAATAACTTCTATATTTTTCAAGCTACAGACTTGTACGTACAACCATTAGATAGCTGGTAAAAAACCTCACATTTCACAAAAAAAAACCTTCTATGAACAATAGGAACGAAGTTAGCAACAATTATTTTGTTAATTCTATCTCCATTGTTTATAAACATTAAGAAGTAGAATTTGCAAAAATTTTGAATGAAAATCTAGCCTTTATATTGAATTTAATAGCTATAAAATTCATCCAATTTTTCGAAACTTAAAACCTTTCGAAACGAAGTTACTTTCGAAAGATCGACATAGGAAAGTGGAGGGGAAACTGTTTTAGCTCCTCGCTGCAAAATTTAATATTATGGTTACGGATTTATCATTTAAAAGCTTCAACAGTTCTGTAGGAATTTCATCAGGTCCATTTGCTTTTCCATTTTTAGCGTTTCTTATTGCGTATTCTACTTCTTCTTTCAATATGTCTGGCCCAGTTGCATTGATTATCTGAGTTAAGTTGTTTCTATCGTCTTCAAATAATTCATTCAGGTATTCTGTCCATCTTTTTATTTTATTCTCTAGATGTACAATAAGATTTCCATCTTTGTCTTTAAGTTTACCTATTTGGCATTTATTTATGCTTCCTGTTATCTCTTTTACTTTTTTGTGCATATTGAACGCATCGTACTTTTTCTCATAGGTTTCCATTTCTTCACATTGTTCTTTAATCCACTCTTCTTTGGCTTCTTTTATTCTCTTTTTTATGTGTTTATTTATTTCGTTGTATTTGTCTGGGTAATTCTTCATCTTTCTTCTTTGTTCCATCAAGTCTAGTATATCTTGTGTCATCTACCCCTTATTCTTTGTTGTTGTTTTTGTAAGATGTTTCTTTCCTGCTGTTTGTATAGCTGTATTTATGTACTTTAATTTTTGGTTAACGTTGTTTGTATCGTTAATTTGTTGCTGCACTGAACGGAGGTTTTCATTTATTTCTTCTTCTGTTTCTTGTCGTATATTTTTGTTTCTAAGTTTATTTAAATCTAGTGCCTTTCTATGTGGTCTTCTAATCTTTTTTGGTCTCGCCTCTATCACAGTAACTACCGGGTTATGATCAGAGCCTATATCAGCTCCTGGGTACGTCTTAGTACATTTAACAGCATTATGATACATCCTTGCTATCATAATGTAGTCTATTTGATTTCTCACTATTTTTTCTTTGGTATGTTGTGGAGATGTCCATGTATATAACCGTCGAAGAGGTAATTTGAAAAAGGTATTTGTTATTACAAAGTCTTCACTTTGGCAAAATTGAATCAATCGATCTCCTCTGTCATTTCTGTTTCCAAGCCCATATTTTCCTACTTGTTCTCCTACCTTACCTTGACCCACCTTGGCATTAAGATCGCCCATTAATATGTTAATGTATGGAAAGACTGAATTAATAAGTGAAGACAAACAACCTGCAACAAAAAGGTTCAGACCTGACAGTGAAGTTGAATAAATGAACCAAATTTTAACTTTTAAACCAATGTATGTAAAGAAAATAAAAAAGTAAAGTTCAATAAACATTGTAAAATTTATAAGGCAAGTGATGAAAAAATCGACTTATTTTATCAAAGCAGTAAGGCGATTATATTAATATTGTATATCATATTTGTAAGAAAAATAGAATAAAAATAAATATTGTTAATTATAAAAATACAAACAATTATAAGTAATATAAGGAATATAATAATATAATGTGTAAAAAATTACCTGAAATTTCATTTATAAAATATATAAGTATTATTACATCATTGATATAAAATGAAAAAACATATGTTGATTTTCCGGGATTTTCCGAGATTTATGGGGGTGAAAATTATGTCATCATTATTAATACTAAGACAGACTATTCGAGCAAATTAAAAAAAGTAAGTATTTATGGTGAATTTCAAATGGAATCAATTTTTCCGAGTTTTCCCATATTTTCCGGCCAGTGAAAATTATGTAGTTATTCATATTTCGACGAGCTACCCCGAAATAAAAAAAAGAGGCTTGCAGCTGCAAAGGAAGCCGAGATAATGTAAATTTTTCCTACGTGTTGCAATCTGAAGTTCCGATGCCGAAAAAAAAAACGGAGCTGAAACAGATATCCTCTCCACTTTCCTATGTCGATCTTTCGAAAGTACCGTCATTTCAAAAAATTAGATAAATTTTATAGCTATAAGTTTCAATATAAAGTTTAGATTTTCATTTAAAATTTGTGCAAATTTTACTTCTTAATATTTATAAACAATGGAGATATGATTTTTTTAAAAATAGTCACTAACTTCGTTTATATTGGTCATAAAAGGTTTTTTATTTTTTAATGTGAGCTTTTTTACCAGCTATCCAATGGTTGTACGTACAAGTCTGTAGCTTGAAAAATATAGAAGTTATTACAATTGTTTATAAGTAAAAAACATACCCCTTTTTCAAACGTTTATTTTGTAAATAATTTCGATGAAAACTCAATATGCATTTAACTTCTGAGATAGTCTAAGTCTTAAAGAATCCTATGAAATTTGCTGAATGTGTCTAGCATCATGCATAGGGCAAGCTCAATAGTTTAAATAATTAGCCTCAGGGATAAACAAATTAAATAACTTATAAAATATTAGACTGATCGGGGGGAAATTTCGCACAAATCTAAAAGATGGTAATTCCTTGATGTTTAAATGTATTAATACCATTTTATTTTGTTAATAAAAAAGATAATAAAATTTATAAATTAGTGCAAAAAAACTGCTTTTTTGGAAATATCTCTGTAAATTATTTATCAATTTTAATTAAAAAAACGGTAAAATAACGATAGTCTTGACATAAAAAAATGACATAAATATTGTTTATTTAAAATATAAGGGAAAAAATTTATAGACAAAAAATCAAATTTTGACCATAAATTATTGCTTAAAAAAACGCAAGGTAAAACTAGGAGTATCTTTTCATCTATTCATCATCTAGTATCCCCCACCTATGTCTTAAAAGCTTCAGATATCTGCGAATCATTTTTCCACCTTTTTTTTTAGCCAGACTGGGCTAAGAGACGAAAATGCCACTAAACCTCTAAAAATCATACGAACAAGCTGAATTTTGCGGAGCATATTAATTTTGGAACTACAAAAAATATGCAAAAAAGTTTACCACTTTTATCCCCGGGCTTCCCTCTAAAACCCTCCTCGTAGGAAGGTAAAAACGCAAAAAAATCGATTTACCAAGAATCTATACACCGTAGAAAACAATGTTTTAAATAAAAAACGTAGCTGAGATACTTTTAAACAAAAACGTTTAAAAGCATTTTTTGTGTAGAATGAACGTTTTTCTTAGAAACAACGAGTGAAGCGATCGTCGATTTTGATCAAGATGCATTTTAAAGGTAAACAGTTTAGCTTTTGTATGCAGTTTTTGTATTTTGTTGCAAATAAACTTAGATTTTATACAGGTGTTAAATAAATAAACGTGGCGCGATTTTTGCCATGTTTTATTATTATATATCTCTTTCTTCGGCTAATGACTATGAAGTTTTAATAACTAGAGCCTATTTTTTAAAACCTACAGCGTGAAATTTAGTTTTGAGTTTTGGCAACAAATGTGAAGCATTTGAAATATGCTTAAAATGGCTGGATTTATTAAACTTTCACATAACAAACAATCTAAAATATTTAAAACTAGTTTTTCAATTACACTAGTACGTTTTTTGTAAGAACAAAACGTCTGCAATAAACTACATTTAAAACCGTCTTCCTTAATGCATTTCACGTGATGTGTGGTCGTTTGAAATGCAAAACATTAAATTCTGCGTTTTTTATTCATATTTCAAATCCCTCATATTTGTTACCACAACTCAAAATTGAAAGTTTATGTCAAAGATTTTAAAGATTGATCTCTAAAAATGAAAATTTTACTACAACTGTTTAATGAAAGTGATCAATTTTGTTGACCTCACCAGAATTATAAAAAATCGCAAAAATAGCGCCACGTTAATTGGTTTAACACCTTTATAAAAACTGAGTTTAGTCTTAGCAAAATAAAAAAACATGCATATCAAAGCTGCACTCTTTTCCTCTAAACCGCATCTTGATTTTTGTCGATAGGACATTTGAATCAAAAGATATTGAATTTTTACCGTCAAACTGATACAAATTTTATTGAACATAGATTTCGCGCGCGTAACTGACATGCAAAATCGACGGTTGCTTCAAGCGTCGTTTCTAAGAGAACGGTTCATTCTACTCAAAAAATGCTTATAAACATTTTTGTTTAAAATTATCTCATCTACAGTTTTTATTTAAAACATTTTTTCTACGGTGTACAAATTCTTGGTAAATCGATTTTTTTGTGGTTTTACCCCTCTGCGAAGGGGCTTTTAGGGGGAGGACTGGGAGTAAAAGTGGTACACCTTTTTACATCTTTTTTATGGTTCCAAAATTAATATTCTCTGCAAAATTTAGCTTGTTCGTATGATTTTTAGGGATCAACTTTCTGACGACTGGACTAAATTATATTTTACGTTTAGACTTCCAGCTTGCGAATTATTTTTAAATTACAAATTTTTAAAACATTTATGAAATTATTTTGTTGTTATAACTGGAAAATAAAATTCTAATATTTGAATTTTATCAGTCTATTGTCCATGATTTGAAGGTAAAAATATTAGAAAACCTCTGAATCAAAAGATCATATATACATATATTTAGGGATTCTACAGTATTCACTGCCTTCCCTTGCTCAACCGTTTCCATCTCTCTCTGTTGTTCCATTCTCCATCGTTTAGTCCTCTCTTACTCATGGCGTCGTCTACTTCGTTCCTCTAGGATTTTCGGGGTCGTCCTCTTTTCCTCCTTCCTATGGGGCTCCATTCGGTTATTCTCTTTATCCATCTGCTGTCGCTAGTTCTTCTTACATGTCCATACCACTTTAGTCTTTTTTGTTCTATATATGTTAGTATGTCTGTTTCTATTGGTGTTCTTTGCTTTATTTCGTCATTACTTCTCCTATCCATTCTTGTTACTCTGCAGCATCTTCGCAGGTATTCCATCTCTGTTGCTACTATCTTACTGCTATTTTTCTTGTTTATGATCCAATTTTCAGCCCCATATGTCATAATACTTCGCACTAATGTTTTATAAATCTGCGTCTTTGTCTTCATATTTAGGTATCTATCTCACCATACTGAGTTAAGTTGTCGGATTGCTGTTCTTGTTTGTCCTAATCTTTGTGTAATTTCTTCCTCTGTTGTTGCATTTTTCGTGATTATAAACCCCAGGTATTTGAATTTATCCTTTCCTTTGATTGTTACGTTGTCATCAATCTGCAGATATTCTATGTCTTCTTCACTTGTAGATAGGTACTCTGTTTTTGCGAGGTTAATATCTAGGCTAGCCTTGATATATTCTTCTTGTAGTTTCTTCATCATGTAGCTGAGGTCGTCTTGGTCTTGTGCAATCACTACTTGATCGTCTGCAAAACTTAACGTATATAGGTATTCGTTCCGTACCGGTACTCCCATGCCTTCGCATTTTCTTTTCCATGTAGTCAAGGCTTTCTCTAAGTATATTTTGAATAGGGTTGGAGATGTGGAACAACCCTGCAGGAGCCCTTTTGTTGTGGTGAATTCTCCTATGATTCTTGTTCCCATTTTAATGGACACTTTATTTTCTTTATACGGAGCTTTTGTAGCTTCTATGAGTTCCGTCTGTATTTCTAATTTGTACATTGCCTTCCATAGTTCTGACCTTAGTACAGAGTCATACGCCTTTCTCAGGTCCATAAATGCCAAGTGTATATCTCTATTTTTAGCTTTTTTCTTTTCCAACAGTTGTTCCAGTGTGTATATGTGGTCTATGCATGATCTTCCTGCCGTGAAGCCTGCCTGATCCTCCCCGATTTTGCATTTTATCGCCTGCTCTATCTTTTCTCGCAGTATCTTCCCATATAATCTTCCTATTGATGATATTACGCTTATTCCTCTGTAGTTTTCGCATCTCTTTTCTTTAATATAGATGTCATATATGCCGCCGTTCAATTCTTTGGGAGCTGTTCTCCATTTATGACTTTCTGAAATATCCATTGTATCATCCGGTGTAATTTTTTTATCCATATTTTATAAGCTCAGGTGAGATGCCTCCAGGTCTCGGTGCTTTCTTATTTTTGATTGCTTTTATGGCCGTTCTCATTTCCCTATCTGTTATTCCTATTTCTTGTTGTGGGAATCTGCTTCGTCTTCGCCTGTTTTCTTTTCCAATGAATTGTGGTCTTTGTTCTGTTAATAGTTCCTTGTAGTAGTACTTCCATTCTTTGTCCTGTATATTTCCCAATTAAATTTTTTCTTTTGAGTTTTGTTTCAATCGATTCTATTAATTTTTGGTCTAGACGTTGTTGGTATAGTTCTCTTATAGATCAAAAATCAAAAGATCAAAATTTACCCAATGTCAATATTTGCTTTCCCTGTGGAGGTGGCTATCACTACAACACGGGGATGGAAAAACTTAATAAAAAAAAACCATAGCAGTCGTTAAATTAGTGGATTTTAAAAGAAAAATATGCTTTAGAGTTTTTTTTGAAAAGTCAATATTTTTGGAGTTATTGATCTGCATGTGTTTCAACGGTTTTTCTTCAATAACTTTAAAATTTTTAAAATTTCCCCACTTTATCGGGAAAACTGTTTGGATATAAAATAAAGCTTATAAAACAAAGAGCTTTGTTTTTATTATTACCGTAAACTTTATATTAACAAAGTTATATATGTTCGAAAGTAGACTTTTATTTAGCGAATACAAATATCCAAATACATGATGTTGAGTAACTGGAAAACGGTAAGTTTTTCATTGAAACTTTTTGTAATCTTTCATTCTACGTTTAAATTTTTCAAAAATATTTATGAGTTTTCTCAGGATTCGAAACAAATTGTAACCTCGAAAACCTTTTTTGGATGGTGCTAAAAAGGTCACCAATGGAGACACTGCGGATGATTGGTGGAGAGCGAGTCGTGGGTTCCAAACTAGCTTTTAGAACCGGGAATGGGTCCAACTAACGAAATAATTAAAGATAGATCAGAATAAGATATTATAGAAAAGATACAGAAATAAACAAAACGGTATATGGGTAAAATTACCAAAGATAATATAAGATAGAAAAAGGGCGCCACTTAACTTATTGGAGTTCAAGGGGAAAATTAAGAAACACTAGAATGGAAAGAGATAAGGAAAGATATTTAGGTTCTGAGACCAAATCCAAGGAAGGATATCATTAGTTAATTATTAAATAAACTTTGTCAACACACTACATAAACAAAGAATAATTATAATAGGTGAAGATAATTTAAGGAAAAACGTTGATAATTGCTTAGAATAGGCTGCTCAAAAGTTATAAGATCCTGTGGATTGCGCCAATTTGGGCATTGAAAATACTGCAATTATGTTTGAGCATAAACTAGATGATATAAAACTAACCAATTCGAACGTTGAAAATAATAAGGAGGCAGATCTTGTCGACGAAATAATACCTGCGAATGGAGACGCAAACGGCACAGAAAAAAATATATTTACACTGGATAAAGACGAATTTAAATCTATTTGCTGAAAGCAAGCATGTTTTGAACAAAATGTTCATAGTTTAACATTTAGAGGTGATGAAAATCTCCCAACAAATATAATGGAGTTATCAACACCCTATCAGTTCCTCAGGTAAAACCTAATAAGTCAATTATTCCTTTTACAGTTTAGTATGTAATTTGTTGATTTTTTTTTCAGATACTTTTCAACTGATGAGCTATTTGAGAAAATCACTAAAGAATCGAACCTCTACAGCAATCAAACAATATTTCAAAACCGGCGAATATGACGACAGGAGAAATAAATAAGTACATTGGTATCTGCATTATTTATATGTCGGTAATAAATATGTCAAATATCAGAAGATACTGGTCCGAGGAATATGGATTTGAAAAAATAAAAAACACGATGAGTATCAATCGATTTGAAAAAAATCGTGAAATGCTACACTTCAATGATAACACGAAAATGCTTCTTAAAGATCGTGCATATCATGATCGTTTGCATAAATTGCGGCCAGTTATTGACTCTTTGAACAAAACGTTCCAAAACGTTCCATTTGAAAAGTGTCTATCTGTAGATGAGCAAACGTGTGCAACAAAGGCCCGACACTACATGAAACAGTACATGCCGCATACTAAAGCCGCAGCAAATGGGGCTATACATTATTTGTTTTATCTGGTGTTACGGGATATGTATACCGTATTTGCTCGGGGCTTTGCAATATACTTAGACGAAGAAAATTCTGAGAAGTACCGTTTTCCAAATGTGCCTGACCTTGGGGCTTCAGCAAACGTTATTATATGCTTGTGCCGGTCAATTCCCAAAAACTTCAATTAAATTGTCCATTTTGATAACTATTATACAGGAATTCCTCTGATGCCATATTTATTCTCAAATGCCATTCTTTCGTTAGGAACAGTGAGAAGGAATCGTTTGCCCAACTGCAAATTTTCTAGTGATACTGTTTTCAAAAAAAACCGCGAGGTTCTTTCGAAGAATATGTAACTTCTTTTTAAAATGCTCCGTTTGTCTCAGTTTTATGACTGGATAATAAAGCAATCACATTACTTTCTACATACACGGATTCTTTTCCAGTTCAAGAAGTGAAAAGGTTTGATGAAAAAAGAGAAAAAACGAGTGGAGATACCATGTCCAAAATTAGTGTTAGAACATAACAAACATATGAGAACCAGAAAATGGTACTGCAGATTTTTTTATCATTTAATTGACATTATCATTATCAACGCATGGCTACTCTATCGGAGGGTAGAGAGGCAAATAGAAAACATAGCCACAATGTCAATGGAAAATTTTCGTGCTGAAATCGCCAATGGTCTGTGCAACGTTAGGCAGAATGGTTCAAAAAAGAGGGGAAGGATATCTTCTTCAGTTGACCGAAATTTAGAACAGAAAAAGAAAAAATCATCGTCAACAGCAATTCCTCCAAAAGATGTAAGAACTAACAACTTTGGTTACATTCCGAACTGGAGTAATACCAGGCAACGATGTAAAATACCCGGCTGCAAAAGATTTTCTTTTATTTTTTGTGTAAAATGCAAAGTTCACCTATGTTTGAATAAAAATAAAAATTGTTTTGGTAACTTCCATCAATAAACTGTTAATGAAAATGAAACTCTCCAATATTTTATTTGTAGCAGATATGCTACATGATGCATTGTGGGGTTAAGATTATTTTTCCTTTTTTTTGTATCCTAAGTGTATGTTGTAGCAAATGTGATACATTAAAAAAAATAAAAAAAATATATCGATGGGTTTTTGACAGAACATCGTAAGCGACAATAAAGTATAAAATGCTTTTTTGTTCTCATACGATTGTTGGGGTTGTTCTACATCAGTCCTCATAAAACATCGTACGCTAAACGTACTTGATGTAGCACAATATTGTTTTATTTTGTATCGTAAGTGCCTATTCGGTAAGCTGTCCTAAGAAATTGTAACCGAAAATTATCGTAAGCACCAGTTGATCCCTACAAAACATCTTATGCGACATGAATTCGTGTCGGATACGAAATCAAATCAAATCAGATCAAAAACAATGGGATTATCCTTTACTGTGTATGAAAGAAAAAACAATTTAAAGAAGGCGAACAGGCACTGAATCAAGAAGAAATCGAACATTTAAATATTTTATTGAATGGGATGGAAAAAAAGTCCCAGTATGCCAACAATTCCTTTTAAAAACATTGTGCATATCCCAAATGACATTAAGATACACCAAAGATAATCCAATTGCCGAAACATTTGCTAAAATGGATGAAAGAGGCAGACATGATCCTGCTCACAAAACTAAAGCTCTAGATAAAAATTATGTTCACGAGTTTATAAAGCAGTTACCAGCAGTACCCTCTTATTACTGCAGAGCAAGTTCATCAAGAAAATATTTGCCTACTGAGTTAAGAAATGTATCTTTTTTAAATAAAATTTTTGTAAAGAATCAGCAAGAAAACCATAATCTGCAAGGAAAAACTGTTTCTTTAAAAGTATTTCGTGACATTTTTCATAAGGATTTCAATATTTGTTTTCATCTACAAAAGAAGGACAAATGTAGCATGTGTGAGTCAAAAAAGGATAAAGATATTACGTTTACAACAGAAGAAATAGCAAAACATGACAACCATTTGAAAGATAAAGATGAATGCAAATTACAATTTCTTTCAGATCAAAAACTTTTAAAGCAAGATACTAGTTATTTATGTGTTAGTTTTGATCTTCAAAAAGTTTTAAACACCCCTCACGGAGACAACTTACTTTTGTAATATTCTCGTAAATATGCCATGTATAACGAAACTGTCTATAAAAGTGAAAACAAAGACGTTTTTTGCTACCTCTGGGGTGAAACAGATGGTAATCGTGGTAGTAATAAAATAAATAGTTATTTTTAAATACTTAAAAGAAATTGATGAGAGGAAATATGTCAAAACAGTGGCTTTCTATTGTGACAGTTGTGCTGGTCAAAATAAAAATAGAGCCGTGTTAGGCATGTTGCGTACATTCTTAGAATCATCAAAAAATATATGGTACATTAAAATAACATTCTTTTTTCCTGGCCACATTTATATGCCTGTAGACTCAGTGCATGCTTCTATAGAACGATTCATTTGCAAACGTATTGTATGGGCACCTTACGAATGGCCAACATAAATTGCCAATGCAAGAATTCACCCAATGCCGTTCAGAGTCATTGTTATGAAACCTTTAGAATTTGAAGATTGGAAGACAAGGGCATCGCATAATTTACCTAAAAGTATTAATAAGACGAGTTATGGTCGCGCCTTCCAAATTAGCAAAATAAAAGTAGCATATTTAAAGAAAATGGAAGACTTTATAAAAATAAGATATTCGTATTGCGATTTCGCTGATGCGAACATTCTGCCGATTTCTAGCAAACCAATAGCCAAAGGTAAAACTTATAAAGTAGTTATTTTTAACTTGTAATACTATTGTTACTATATTTTTTAGGCAAATACAACTCAAGAGGTTTTTAGAGGTCAAAATTCTATATCCATCTCCTTTAAGTATCTCGGATAAAAAATATGATAATCTTCAAAAGCTCTGCGAAAATCGTGTAATTTCTGAAAGATTCTGGAATGAGTATAAAACTGTAAGAGCGTAGGCGCAAAATTTCGGGCCAATGCTTTTTAAATGCATTGATTTTTTTCGAATCCTAAAAAAACTAATAATTATTTTTGAAAAATTTAAACGCAGAATAAAAGAATACATTATTACTGAGGGCCTAAAGTCCCTAAAAACTTCTATAATGTTTATTTTAATAAGTTACAGGGGTGAAAAAAAAAGAAAAAATTTAGTGTGATTTTTAATTTCAAATATCTCACTTAAAAACACTTTTTGTTTATTCTAAGGGAATTTCGGCCCTCGATAATAATGTAATCTTTCACTTTGCGTTTAAATTTTTTAAAAACATTAATTAGTTTTCTCAGGATTCGAAAAAAATGATTGCATTTAAAAAGCATTGGCCCGAAATTTGGCGCCTACGCTCTTAAAAGCAAGAACAGATGTACCAGATACCTTAGCAGAAACAGGCGAAGAAAAAACAGAAATGCACATTTCTTAATATTAATAGTATTCTATGAAATAAAATTTCTGAATTTTTGAGGTAACTTATAATAATATTATACTTTATTGTCGCTTACGATGTTCTGTCAAAAACCCATCGATATACCTAATAAAAAAGCAAGATTTTTTTAAATATTTTTTACTCATTCACAGCACTAATACCTAATCAAAAATATTTTTTGAAATAAATTCAAAAAATCATGCATTGTAGGGTTAGTCTTTATTAAACCACTATTAAACTTTCGCCTAGTTCGTATCGATATTTACGGGTCAGAGTCAAATGAATACTCTCTTTTTGAAATATATACTGTTTCTTAAAGATTTTAAAATATGACATTTAATTTAACTGTGTCAAGGACCATAAGCTGTCGAGACACATTAATTTTAAATAAAAAAAAAAAAATTAACTTGTATGTTTAAAAAATTGTCTGTAGCAAAAAGGTTGCCTAATACTATTCCTTTTTTTGAACATACACATTTTATAAGTTTCTATAATGTGAAATTTTAATCTGTTTTTTATTTTTTTTATCGTTTAATATTTTACATGAAAATTAGATGAAAAATGTTCTACTCACATTTTATTCTATTTTTTACACAAACAAAGTTTAAATTAACTACTGTTTAATTTATTATGCATTTTCATATTGTGTAAATACTTGTTCTCGCTATATTTAATAGCGCTTATAAAGTGCAAAACTTCAAAACTACAAGTTTATACAATTTAACGCTAATCGGTAATAGACTGGCAGGCAGAAAAACAACCAAATATCTGAACTGTACTTTATGCACACATAACTCGGCAAAACTAGAAATGTATTAACCTGCCTCATGTATTTTCTATTTCGTGAAATTCATCGTGGCGTGTGCTACTAACTTGAACTTCTGAAATAATTACAACAAAAGCAGCAAATTTCTATATCGAGAATCGAGCGTTAGTTTGCCAAATGAAGTATTGCAGCCTGATTGAATCGCTTGATTATTCTGGTTCCGACAGGCACAACTTCAAAATTATTTTCAGTGGCGTAGCCACCATTTTTAAAGACATCTTTAATATAAAAAAAACATAGAACTAAACAAAAATACCCAGGGATTTTTATTAGGTTACATAGCTTAACTGAAATATATGCACTGTTGTTTATGAAAATGTATAGTTTTGCATGTACCGTAAAACATGGCAACTTTACTTCAAATAATTTACTTTATAAATAATGGAAAACATTTTGCTATTGCTCAAATCAATAATAGATGTGAGGTGTAAGCCAAACTTGCTTCCACGTGATATACCTTAAGAAAAGTTGCAAAATGTCTAAGTAGTTAAGAACCTAGACAATTTTTCTAGGCTATCTTTGACCCTATGAACACATTGACACATATTTGTGCGAAAAAAGAAAACGACCTTCCAGAAACCCACAGGATAAAGATCGCCGGTTCTATCCTACGTACCTGCCAATTCAACATAGAAAACATAAGTAAATCAAAGAGTAAATGTGTACCTCGGAGGTAAAGGACACTATGTCCATTTTTATCAAAATTTAGATTATTGCACTTTTGAATATAACTTTTCTGGCTCTACACATAGGTAAACCATACTATGTCCAGAGACAATTTTACGGCAAGTTACCGACTTTTTAATAAACACCAAGTCCACTTCCAGTCAGAGGTAAACAACACCATGTGGACTTGGTGTTGTTTACCTCTGCTATATGTGTGCACCGTCATTTACCATCCGGACATATTGTTATGTACCCTTCTACACTTCCCGTCATATATAAATGATACACTTTTTTTCCCAATGTAAACCAGTGTTCAGACCAGAGATATATAAGAGAGCCTCTCTTACATATCTCTGGTTCAGACTGGAGACAATGGTTCGTGAAACAATTCATTGTTGCCATCACAGATAACGGAATTGCACTAAATCTAAAAATTAAGAAAATAACGTTCAAAAATGTGTAGATAAATATTATTTTTATTATTAACAACAGAAAGCGGTATCTAATAAATTTAATAACCAGAGAGACGGTTGAGTTAATGTCCAAAATGTTTGACGAATTTTTTAATAATGGAGATATGACAAAATACTATTATTTCAGCAGTTTCGAATTATAAAACATATATTTAAATTCCAGACTTGTTCACTGTAAAAGTTATTCATTTTGTATTAATTTCAAATTAAATTTTTAATTTTTCCAGTGTGTTTTATTTATTCTAGTACGCTACAACTCAATACAGTTTTGTGCTACACTTTACGAGAAACGAACGACAGCTCTCGATTTGAAATTAAACATAATAATTTAAAGTCATGTCTAAATTTTTCATTTTTTAACATTATTTTTGAATTAAAATGTTTTCATAAATTATAATAAAACACGATTCAATTCCTTCTTTTAGCTGGTTTGTTAGCTGGATATTGATAAAATCTATGAGCCTCTAAGTGGTGAAAGCTTAGAATCGGACGACAATGATATGAGACGTATAAGTAAACCAGCGAAAACAAAGGTAAAAGAGAAATCTATTATTACTCCTACAATTAAAGATTAGCGGAGCAACAAAAAAATCTTCTTTAGGACGATTTATCCCTAAGCAGTGATGCAGGCAATTTCAATGAACATTATGGAGTTATTTTAGAAGAAGAGAAAAGTGTTAAAAGAAATGTACAAAATATAACTAAGTGCAAACAAAAAGGTAAAAAACGTGTAGTAAATGAACAAAATTGGGCCTGTAATGTTCGCAAACGAAAAATAGCTGGTGGGAAAGAGTATCTCAGTAAAAGAGGCAAAGACATGCCTGCAAAAATGTTAAAGCCTCCTTGCATGTGTCGCATGAAATGCTCTGAAAGATGACCAGAATACGAAAGACAAAAAATTTTCAACTCATATTGGACTGAGACAAACGTTTCAGATCTTAAAAAGCAATTTATCTTCTCATGTATCGACATCCAACCTACTCTTCGATCAAGAAAAAAAGATCTTTATTCTACCAAATCTAAAAATAATACACTACACTACCATTTTACAACGAACAATCAGCTATTGAAGGTGTGCAAGGTTATGTTTGTAAACACACTTTGTATATCTAATTTAGTAGTAGTAAATATGTTGAAAAAAATTGAGCCAGGAGGTTTAATAAAAGCTGATCAAAGAGGTAGACACACGCCAACCAATTAAACTCCTACCGAAACCATAAATAGTATACATCAACATATTAAATCATTCCCAAAATACGAGAGTCATTATTCCAGAGAAAGGAGTAAGAAAAATTATCTGGGCACAGAACTTACAAAGAACTTACAATAGAAAAGATGTATCAACTATACATTGATGAATGCAATGACAGACATGTAGATCCAAAGCTCAGAGCAAAAAAGTAGTTGTACGCAGATATTTTTAATAAAGACTTCAAGTTGTCGTTTAAAGAGACATTTGCGATACATGCAGTACATTCACCGCTGATCACAGGCTGATCATGATGCTCACCTAATTGAATCTGAAACTCGGTATAACTTAAAACAATTGGACTTTATAATAGCTAAAGAGTCACCAAAATACAAAGTACTATCTGGTGATTTGCAAAATGTTTGCCTTCACCACTAAAAAACAATTGTATTAGTTTCTACAAAAGGAAGCTTTGGATATTAGATTTTACATTACATGATGCCAGTGATTCTTCTGTACAATGTATAATGTGGGACGAATCGAAAGGGGCCTGAGGTGCAAATGAAATTGCCTCGTCAATTTTGAAATGGGCTGACAATACAATTCAAGTCAAGTAGAGAACATCACTCTTTGGACCAATAACTGCTATGGACAAAATAAAAATATAAGTATTATAATGTGCTATTTTTGGATACTGCAAATAAAGATGATCACTCAAAAGTTTTTACTGAAAGGACACACACATATGGAAGCAGACACTGTTCATTCTTTAATCGAAAGAAACTATCCAATTTGGCCATTTTAACACCATGGGACTCGCAATAACTAGTTAGGCAAACATCAGGTAAATACTCAGTGCACAATATGGAACTTGAAGATTTCAAAAACTTCAAAACGCTGTTCGATAAGAAATTGTCATCCAATCCACCTTTTGTAAGTAAAAAAAAATGTTAATAAAGACCTTGTTCTATTTTTAACATGTATTTTCCTACAAGTCCAACAAGAACACATTGGAAAGTTCTTTTATAAGACCGATTTCAATAATCAAAATATGTATGAAGTGGACTTCATGAGGTATCGAAGACAGCAAGTAACGTTTCCAGCCCAATTAAATCAAGTCTCAGTAATCCCATTACCAATCACAAAACAAAAATACAATGACTTAATTGCATTACTGCCTTTTGTTCCGTCAGTTTGTCATGTATTTTATCAAAATTTAACACATAGCGATGTAGCCACAAACGATTATCCACAAGAAGATGAAGATGATATGGAGCATCTTTTAACACTTTTGAAACTTCTCGTCTATAATTTTACTTAATTATTATAACATTATAATATTTACCTCTAATAAAATAATAGTATAGGCTGTTTAATGTGTTTGTATTGTTTATTTCGTAATGACCTTAACATGCAATGCCACATTATTTAAAAAAAGTTGTTAGAGTTAAACAACACTATGTCCAACTACACATTTATAAAAAAAATTTAAATAATGAACGGTAAACATCAGGTATATTACACTTCATGGAATGAAAAACGATTATACACACCACAATAATAATATATTAATCTTGGTTAAATATAAGAAACATTGGAGTATTTACTGATTACAAATTTAAAAATTTTTAAAACTGCTCTCCTGAAAAAGTAGGAAAATGGACATAGTGTCCTTTTTCTAGGTCTCTAGGTACCGAAATATTACTTGAAATTTTTACGTGACAACGAGACAAGATATTAATATCCTCCCTCTACAAAAAACACACACTGCAGACGAAACACAGCTCTAGTAGGGAGGAAGAATTGCAGGGCAAATAATTATTGGTGCAACATACCTTTGAAGCTACATCATCGCCATATATGTGAGGACAAATATCAATAACGCAGAGCTTGTATCTGCTACAGGTAGTCAAAACATTAATGAAACTACGATCATAGTGGGCGATTTGACCATCGTCTATCTACATTTAATCTACATCCAAAAGGATATTGCCACTTTAAAATCAGGCAAATGGAGCATGGAGCTCGAAAATAAACCCTTACCTATGCTCTGTTACCACTGATCAGAAAGCAAAATCCATTTCTGTATATTTCCACATTATTAAATACTTTCCACATATCTAACATAGACCCATCTGTTTCCAGAAACAGATATACAGATTCCTGTATAGTAAGCCGAGTAACATTCTAACATCTAAACTTTGCCAGAGACTTGTATTCTAACATTCGGCCAACACAATAATTAAGCCTGTCGTAAAGACATTCCTTATGAGTTAAAAGAGAGCTAGAAGATATGAGGCTAGAGTGAAAACAGCAAAAGACTGCTTAAGAACTAGGAGAAGAACGAAAGATCAGAAGTTGTTGACGACCTACTGCATAGCCTCAACGAATGAAGAAACGTCAAACGTTATGTTTGCCATTTTCGCTCTGAAACATCCTAAAAACTTGAAAATCCCATTTTTTGGTGGATAAATTCGAATGTAATTATAAGTTCGAATTGTTTCATTACCTGTGTCCGATTCTTCTCGATCAACGATGATAAAATAAAATGTTGAAGTCGTGGAGTAAAACATCAACAAACAAAATTGCTAATAGACTGCGTCCCAAACTAGTACCAAAGCTATCTTTATAATCCCACTAAAATGCTACGATTCATCAAATAAGTGTGTTGCCCTCTGTATAGAACAAAAATCTTTGCCCTTTTGAAAGCTGGCAAATATAATTTGAACCGAGGAACTGATTGCAGGCATTTCCTTAATAAATATTAGGCAATCTATAGTTTGCAGAAAGTTGAACAAACTGTAATTAAGCTACTAGTCGATATGTTTTACAAATACACACGGTAAAACTATACAAATTCAGGAAACTAAGGTTAATGTGGGCTAGCAATTTAATGGACTAATTTGTGATTGAACATTGGTGTTTTACCCATGTTTTTAGCTCATAAATTCAACTGTATATCAATACATAACGATTTTTATTATATTTTTTGAAGTTATACTTCTATACGCGCGCTCCACGTTGGAAATTTGTATGGGAGTGAATCTGTGAAATCATTACATATGTAAGATAATCAGTAAGAGAGAGACAGAAGATATATTTTCTCTCTCATCCTCTCTCGAATATAAAAATGTTCCTTTTGTATATATAATTTAATATTATATATATTATATAAAGATATATATATATATATATATACATATAATATTATACATATAATAAAATATTTATTAATATTATTATTTATGTGATGTGTTTTGTATTATTTATTAAATGTTCATAATTATATTATTCTTTTGTGTTTCAAAATAATAATCTCAATAAATCACTGTATGATCCAGAACTGTCAATTTTGAAATACATTTGTGTTATGTCCTCGGTAGTGTAGTAGTCAGTATCCCCGCCTGTCACGCGGGAGACCGGGGTTCGATTCCCAGTCGGGGAGGACTTTTTTGTTAATATTATTACATTATTGTTATTTTTCAATACCTATGGATATTGCATTTTACTTTGTATTGTATTATTATATGGAATTATGTTGTACTGTATTGTAGTGTTTTTTTTATTTATATTATTGTCATTTTTAAATACTTATTAATATGGCAGATTATTTATATTTTATTATTTTAGGTCTAAATTTTGGTATTTTAAATATCATTTTACCGTTTTCTAAAATAAAATTAGAAGACTTTTCTAACAACGAAAAACAAACTTGTACTAAATATAAGCAAAAGCCTAGCTCGTATATGGAACTTGCTTTGCTAAAACACAGTTCAAATCGAGAAAAGCATATCTACAATAATACTCATAACATTTTATGCCCAAACACAAATGCTGAACAAGATGAAAACGCAATTGTATTATTATATTAATAACAAAATAAACAATGAATTTTACTGCAGAGTATGTGTAAAAAAACTCAAGAAAAACTCCGATTATCGAGAATGACAATGTCTAGAAGTCAGCGTTAGAATACAGGAAGAAAATTCTTGATCCTTTGAGATAAAGGAAGGACTCAGACAAGGGGATGCCTTGGCTCGCCTACAATCTAACATTACCTTGAAAAAGGCAGTCCGAAACACACAAAATAGAGACAGAGGTACTCCTTATAATAGATCGATACAAATTTTAGCATACACTGACGACATTGACATAGTAGGGCGTAGCAAGCGAGATATTGAGCAATATTTCCTAGAATTCTAAATGGCGGCGCAATAGGTTGGTTTAGTCATCATCAAAGACAAAACCAACTACATGCTGGTTACTTCTTACTTCCTAGGATCCTATAGCAAATGAAGAACGGAAGACAAGCGAAGAAATTAAAAGACGAATAAACCTTACAAATAGGGCACTCTAATGACTCCACAAACAATTCCGTTTAAAAAATAAATAAAGAAAACCTAAAATTATTATATACAAAACACTGCTAAGGCCGGTCTTCACATACAGGGCGGAAACATGGACTCTAACTCAGAAGGATGAAAGAGCTCAGGGAATAAATTAAATATGTAAACTAATTTTCGAAATCAATTCAGATTTCTGCTTTAATCTGTGCCTTCTAAGAATTTCAAGGCAAAACAGACGTTGAGGAAGATGTTATTAGAGATCTGGGGAATCTAAAATTGCATTCCACAACATATCTCCTCAACTAAGCAAAAATCCTTAGCGAATTGGTTTCTCGTACTCATAAAGAGTAAACCGGAATTAAAAAAAAACAGTTAAGATTTGATTTCACGTATAGTGCGTCTGTGTATCCACTTATACGTATTTCACCCTAAAAAGGATCTTTGGAGCGGATATTCCCAAACGCTGTGAGCGTTAAAATAAACTTTTCGGGTCATATTAGACGCAAAAACAAAATGGCTTCGATCTAGACGCAACAGCGACATCTGATAAATAAATCCGTAAATTAATTTTCGAAACCAATTCAGATTTTTGCTTTAATCTTGCCTTCTAAGAAAGCTTAATTGGTTTCGAAAATTAGTTTACGAATTTATTTATCAGATGTCGCTATTGCGTCTAGATCGAAGCTATTTTACAGTTGCTTCTAATATGACAGGAAAGATTATTTTCACGTTCAGAGCGTTTGTGAATAGCCGCTCCGAAGATCCCTTTTAGGGTGAAATACGTATAAGCGGATAAACAGACGCACTATACGTGAAATTAAATCTTAACTGCCTTTTCTTTTTATTCCGATTTACTTTTTATGAATACGATAAACCAATTCGCTTAGGATTTTTGCTTAGTTGAGGAGATATGTTGTGGAATGCAATTTTAGATTCCTCATGTCTCTAATAATATTTCTATCAACGTCTGTTTTGCCTGGCAATTCTTAGAAAGCACAGATTAAAGCAGAAATCTGAATTGGTTTCGCAAATTAATTTATAGATTTATTTATCAGATGTCGCTATTGCGTCTAGATCGAAGTCATTTTATAGTTGCTTCTAATATGACAAGAAAGATTATTTTCACGTTTAGAGTGTTTGTGAATAGCCGCACCGAAGATCCCTTTTAGGGTGAAATACGTAAAAGCGTATACGTTGTGCGCTTTTATATGTGAAATCAAATCTTAACTGCCTTTTCTTTTTACTTCAAGGAATATGTGAGCGCAAGATACTCCGCAAAATATTTGGAGCTATAAACGATCACGGACAATGACGTAAAACCAGTTATCGTAACGTTCATTACAACAGATGGACTTAGATGGGCCGGATACATAATACGAATTCCTGATAACATGATTGCTAAAAAGCTAACGACAGGAACACTTATAGGAAAAAAGCACAGGCCGACCGCGAATTAGGTGGTTAGATAGAGTTGAGACCGACTTGGGGATACTAGAGTTCAGAAGATGGCAAAACGTTGCAAGAAACCGAACAGAATGGCGACTAATCTTAAAGCAGGCCAGGATCCACACAGAATTGTCGAGCCAAAGATGATGATGATAACTAACCTTTAAGACTCCGGTTTATTTGGGTCATGGATAATAGATTAACTACGTGTTTTGCAGCACTATCAACACTAATCGCTATCGCATCACTATCGTAACGTCAAGTTCTTTGTGAAACTCAATTTTATCCCCAATATATTGTATTTTGTTAATTTTAATATCTATATTGGTGAGTAGTATAAGCTTCGTCTGTTTAAGCTTTCTTCTGAAGCTTTATTTGCCCTTTTTAAGTTGTTTAAATATTTGAGCTATATCGATTCCTAAAGTTGTAGCTAAACCAGTAGACTTCGTTGTGAGCAATGCTCCAATCCAGCTAAAGCTGTTATTTTTCTTTTCACAAACTTAAAACTGAATAGACTATTGCCTTTTATTTTAGATTTAAAAAACGAATTCTCTCAGATTTAAAAAACGAAATGTGGGAATAACGATTATATATTTCCTAAATCTCGCTATTCAATTTGAAGCACGATTTGCAGAAATTTTTCTGCATGTGTCGGATAATATCTATAAAAGTGTCGAAAGCATCTATCGATATTTCCATATTTCCTATAGCTCTCTCTATCGAATAAAATATTAATTTTTCAAAAAACAGTTTTTTATAATACAATATTAATAAACATTTACACTTATTAAGCAAGACACGGTTGACAAAATAACTCCGTTTTACGGTATGCATTATTTTTGACAAAAATTACAAATTAACCACAGATTAATTTAGTTATTTGTAGAAATATGTTTGTGATTTTTACTTAACGGATTTATTTCACATTCAAATGTTAACCAATGTAAGCCTGTAGATTCTCTCTAGTTAGCCAGAAGACCTGGTTTGTGAAACATATGCAAATCCGGCGGTGAAGCTTTCAGTGGACGACGAGTAAGTTATTTAGTTTATGCGGTAATCAATGTGTCAATGCGGTACTTACACTGCACACTAAATAAAAAAGTAACTTTTTGATTACCAATTAGTATAATGTTAATATCATGTCTGATTTGACTGTCAGTAATATTAAACAGTAAAATAAACTTTTCGTCGTAACAACAAAAAAACTTTATAATTTTTATTTTTAAAATACTTCGTCTTCTTATGGTGCCCTATCCAATTAGTAAATGTTGTCGACAATTCTGGCGTACTCCTCTCGGTCTTGTTTGGCTCTAAAAAGTGCATGGTCATCGAGGTTTGTCCAATCCCTTATTTTTTTAAACCATGAGTATTTCTTCTTTCGATGCCCCGTTTTTCTTCTATCTTATATATATTTAGGGATTCTACAGTATTCACTGCCTTCCCTCGCTCAACCGTTTCCATTTCTCCCTGTTGTTCCATTCTCCATCGTTTAGTCCTCTCTTACTCATGGCGTCGTCTACTTCGTTCCTCCAGGATTTTCGGGGTCGTCCTCTTTTCCTTCTTCCTATGGGGCTCCATTCGGTTATTCTCTTTATCCATCTGCTGTCGCTAGTTCTTCTTACATGTCCATACCACTTTAGTCTTTTTTGTTCTATATATGTTAGTATGTCTGTTTCTATTGATGTTCTTTGCTTTATTTCGTCATTACTTCTCCTATCCATTCTTGTTACTCTGCAGCATCTTCGCAGGCATTCCATCTCTGTTGCTGCTATCTTACTGCTGGTTTTCTTGTTTATCATCCAATTTTCAGCCCCATATGTCATAATACTTCGCACTAATGTTTTATAAATCTGCGTTTTTGTCTTCATATTTAGGTGTCTATCGCACCATACTGAGTTAAGTTGTCGGATTGCTGTTCTTGTTTGTCCTAATCTTTGTGTAATTTCTTTCTCTGTTGTTGCCTTTTTCGTGATTATAAACCCCAGGTATTTGAATTTATCCTTTCCTTTGATTGTTACGTTGTCATTAATCTGTAGATCTTCTATGTCTTCTTCACTTGTAGATAGGTACTCTGTTTTCGCCAGGTTAATATCTAAGCCAGCCTTGGTATATTCTTCTTGTAGTTTCTTCATCATGTAGCTAAGGTCGTCTTGGTCTTGTGCAATCACTACTTGATCGTCTGCAAAATTTAATGTATATAGGTATTCGTTCCGTACCGGTACTCCCATGCCTTCGCATTTTCTTTTCCATGTAGTCAAGGCTTTCTCTAAGTATATTTTGAATAGGGTTGGAGATGTGGAACAACCCTGCAGGAGCCCTTTTGTTGTGGTGAAGTCTCCTATGATTCTTGTTCCCATTTTAATGGACACTTTATTTTCTTTATACAGAGCTTTTGTAGCTTCTATGAGTTCCGTCTGTATTTCTAATTTACATTGCCTCCCATAGTTCTGACCTTGGTACAGAGTCATACGCCTTTCTCAGGTCCACAAATGCCAAGTGTATATCTCTATTTTTTGCTTTTTTCTTTTCCAACAGTTGTTCCAGTGTGTATATGTGGTCTATGCATGATCTTCCTGCCGTGAAGCCTGCCTGATCCTCTCCGATTTTGCCTTTTATCGCTTGCTCTATCTTTTCTCGCAGTATCTTCCCATATCATCTTCCTATTGATGCTTATTCCTCTGTAGTTTTCGCATCGTTTTCTATCTCCTTTCTTAAATATAGATGTCATATATGCCGCCGTCCATTCCTTTGGGAGCTGTTCTCCATTTATGGCTTTCTGAAATATCCATTGTATCATCCGGTGTAATTTTTTTGATCCGTATTTTATAAGCTCAGGTGAGATGCCTCCAGGTCCCAGTGCTTTATTATTTTTGATTGCTTTTATGGCCGTTCTCATTTCCCTATCTGTTATTTCTATTTCTTGTTGTGGGAATCTGCTTCGTCTTCGCCTGTTTTCTTTTCCAATGAATTGTGGTCTTTGTTCTGTTAATAGTTCCTTGTAGTAGTCCTTCCATTCTTTGTCCTGTATATTTCCCAATTTAATTTTTTCTTTTGAGTTTTGTTTCAATCCTCTCTATCTTCCGTTCCATAATAAGCTTTAAGAACTGGTACGTAGAATTTCAAAATATGTGACCCCGATAAGCAGTTTTTTTCTTTTTATTAATAGCAGCAACTCGTTATCTGCCCATTCGATTTAATACTTTTACATGTGTTGTGTGATCTGTAAAGGAATTTTTAAGCAGTCTTATAAATACCCACATTTTAAAGGCCTCCAATCCGTTCATCACATTGGCCTGTATGGTCCAGGTTTCTACACCATATAGCAGTATGGAGTAAATGTAACATTTTACAAAGCGATATCGAAGCGTTTAGTTAAGGCTGCTGTTGCTTCTCATATTAGTAAATGCTGTTCTGTCTTGCTCAATCCTGCTACGTATCTCTATGCCTAGATCTAGATCTTCAGTTATCCAACTACCAAGATATCTTAACTTGGGGACCTTTATTCCCATAGTAAATACTAATCATATTGAACGTAACTTTTAGTTACACACTTTCAATCATTACATTGCTACTTGCATTCAATTGAATTGCAGTTATTGTAAAAAAATATAGAGCAAGCATATCAATTTGCTTACTTGTTTTTTGGTCAGCTGAATTTGCTGAGAAGGTGATTGCAATTTGGCTATCATTCTTTATTTTCAAGATATAGTATTCAAGTGCTTTCAGCTACGAGTAGACGTTCATCTGCTATTTATTGACGCGAACTTTTTATACTGGCGTTGTTTTACTTTTTTCTTTATAGTAAAATGCTGAGACGAGCGTCACTGAACTAGCGCCATAAGATCGGCTGTCCCATTGCAAAACACAGTAACCGTAACAAAACTTTTTGTGATGCAGCCCGATTGGGTGTTTTGATTATAATGTACCTTTTATAAAGGTACAAATTTTAAATAAATTCTTTACAATAACCGTTATTTTTGTCAAAATCGAGTTTTTTATAAATTTGAAGTTGCTGCGTTTTGCTCTACATTCTAATATTTTTAAAACTAACATTGGACCATAAATAAAAAAAATACGGCATACGCAAATCACAGTACTTGACAGTCGATCGAGGATTCTCCCAGTGCAAAACACAGTAACTAACAAAACCCATATCAAAACCAAGTAACTGCCTAAGTAGTTACTGGGTTTTGTAATGGTTTTTGTAGTTACTGTGTTTTGATTTGAGAAGTCTTTAATGTATGCAGGAAGTCCAACCCCTCCTACTCTGTAATCATGCAATTGTAAACACAGCGTGTTTTACTGTTTTTCAAGCAGTTCAAATCTGCTCACCAAAGCGATAGGATGTTGCCACGTGAGACGATGCTAGCATGTAGTACGTGAACTAAAAATATAGTTTTTTCGGCACGCTCGTGTTTAAAGAAGGCAACTTAAAATATTTCTAAAACATCATATTATAATCAATATTATTGTGTGGTTAATAAATCTTCAGATTCTTCTTCTTCTCGTGCCACTCCTAGCGGAGATTGGAAATCATCATGGCTACTGCGACTTTGTTAGCAGCGCGCCTAAAAAGTTCAATCAAACTACACCCGAACCATTCACGTAGATTACGAAGCCACGATATTTTTCTTCTTCCCACACTTCTTTTGCCCTTAATTTTGCCCTGCATGATATTTCTTAAAAGTTCGTACTTTTCACCTCTCACAATGTGCCCCAAATATTCCATCTTTCTAGTTTTTATCTCATTTAGAATTTCGCATCTTTTGTCTAAAGTTTGGAGTACTTGCGTGTTAGTGACGCGGTCCATCCATGATATTCTGAGAATGCGCCTATAGCACCACATCTCGAAAGCTTCGATGTTTTTTGTGGTCAACTGTTTTAGTGTTCAAGCCTCTACTCCATACAACATGGTAGAAAAGACATAACACCGCAGCATTCGTATTCGTAACTTTATATTGATATCACGATTGCAAAAGAGTTTGCGCATTCTATTAAAGACTGATCTAGCGATTTCTATTCTACATCTAATCTCTTTTGTTTGATCAGTATCGTCTGTGATCCAAGCACCTAGATATTTATAACAGGACACACGCTCAATCGTTGTATTGTCTATTACAAGATTAGCTCTGATGTTCTTTGATTTCGTGATTACCATCTTCTTCTTAAAGTGCCTATCCGTTCCGGACGTTGGCGATCATCACGGCTATCTTCACTTTGCTTATTGCAGCGCGGAACAGTTCAGTGGTAGTAGTGTTATACCACTTTCGCAAATTTTGAAGCCAGGAAATGCGTCTTCTTCCCGGTCCTCTCTTACCATTTACTTTCCCTTGGAGAATCAGCTGGAGAAGGCCGTAACGTTCTTGGTTTCTCATTACATGACCTAGATATTCCAACTTTTTAGTTTTGACGGTCATGAGAATTTCACATTCTTTCCCCATTCTACGCAGGACCTCCACATTAGTAACTCTGTCAACCCAGGATATACGTAAGATGCGCCTATAACACCACATTTCGAAAGCTTCGAGCCGATTCATAGATGCAACAGTCAGTGTCCATGCTTCCATTCCGTAGAGCAGAACTGTGAATATGTAGCAGTTCAATAGACGGCATTTTGTTTTTAATGATATGTCTCGACTGTTGAAAATAGTTCTCATTCTAACGAATGCTGCTTTTGCTTTTATTATTCGCTGTTTAATTTCTGTTGAGTGGTCCCATTGGCTATTTAAATTGGTGCCTAGATATGTATATTGCTCGACTCTTTCGATATTCTGTTGGTTGATTGTAAGTTGAGCGTTTAGTATTGGTTGTTTACTAATTGTCATAAATTTGGTTTTCTTTATGTTAAGAGCTAGTCCGTATCTGTTGCTGACTTCTGTTATGCGATTTGTTAATATCTGTAAGTCATTCAGATTATCGGCAAAAACTATAGTGTCATCTGCATATCTAATGTTATTCAACCATTCACCGTTTATTAGTATTCCTTTCGCACAACCGTCTAAAGCTTCCTTAAATACCCATTCAGAATAAATATTGAACAACAATGGAGACAAAATACAGCCCTGTCGTACTCCACGTTCTATTGCAATTTTATCAGTTAACTGGTCTTCTATTTTGATTTTGGCCGTTTGATTGTAGTAAATGTTTCTGATAATTCTAAGATCTTTGTTGTCAATTCCAATTTCTTGCATTAGAGTCATTAATTTGTCATGTTTTACTCTGTCAAATGCCTTCTGGTAATCTATAAAGCATACGTATATATCACAATTCACATCCCTGCATCTCTGAAATAGCACCTGTACAGCAAAAAGGGCCTCCCGTGTTCCCAGAGCATCACGAAATCCGAATTGTGTTCTTGTTAGTTGTTCCTCACATTTTGTATATATTCTTTTGTGGATGACCTTTAGAAATGTTTTAAGTAAATGGCTCATAAGGCTTATAATTCTATAGTCTTCGCACTTTCTCGCATTGGGTTTTTTTGGAAGATTTATAAAAGTTGACACTAACCACTCTTGGGGAACCACGCCCGTATCATATATACTGTTAAATATATTTGTCAACCATTTTATGCCATCATAGTCCATAAGTTTTAAGAATTCTGAGTGAAAATTATCAGGGCCTACTGCTTTACCATCTTTGGTGCTTTTGATGGCATATTTTACTTCTTCGACTGTAAATGGTGGTCCAGATTCGCAATTGGTGTTTGTTGTAATACCAGTGTTACTTCGTATATCTTCAAAAGTTTTTTCCACGTATTTGATCCAAATATCTCTTTTATGCTCTATTTCCAGTACTATGTTTCCCTGATTATCTGTCAGGAATCCAGTGTTCTTGTGTTTATATAAGCCTGCCGCTTCTTTAATCTTTTTATGGAGGTTAAATGAATCATGTTTTTGTTGTAATGACTCTATCTCTGTACACTTCGAGCTAAACCAATTTTCTTTTGCTATTTTAATAGCCCTTTTTATTTCGTTATTTATGTTGTTGTAGTAATTCTTATTATCTTTAGCGTTTCTTCTGTCTTCCATCATACATAGAATCTCCTCCGTCATCCATTCCTTTTTATTTGTTCTTTCAGGTTTTAAGTATTTTTCTGTTATTTCTTGACTTACTTTGTGCAAATTTTCTAGTTCTACATCTGTGTTATCTGTTTCTGTACGGGCCCATGGTTTTTCTGTACGAGCCCACGTTTTTTCTTTTAGGCGTTTTTGTACCTTTTCCTTTACTGTTTTATTTTTCAGTTGGTTAATATCGTACTTCATAATTTTTGGTCTTTGAACTTTCTTTAAACTAAGTTTCATTTTGGCGATAAGTGGATTGTGGTCCGAATTTATGTCGGATCCCGGGTACGCTTTAACAGATGTTATAGAGTTTCTAAATCGTTTGTTAATAAGAATATAGTCTATTTGATTTCGTACTGTGTGATCTGGAGTATCCTGGGGAGATTTCCACGTATATAGTCGTCTTGGAGGAAGATCATAAAAGGTGTTTGTCACTACGAGCTGTTCTTCAGTTGCAAATTCAATCAAACGGTCTCCGCGTTCATTACGTTCCCCTAGACCAAAGGATCCCACTAAATTTCCACTTTGTCCTTTGCCAACTTTGGCATTAAAGTCTCCCATTATTAGTATTATTTCGTTTTTCCGAATCCTTTTGACAATATTAGTAAGGTCATTGTAAAATTCTTCTATGATTTCTTCTGGGGCGTCCGCTGTAGGAGCGTATACTTGAATAATGTTTGTTTTTATGGGAGTTGTGTTTAGCTGAACTAAGAGCATCCTTTCTGATACAGGTACAAAGTGACTGACACAATTGGCGATTTTATTATTCATAATTAGGCCCACTCCATTTATATGTTCGTTCTTAAGATTTCCTGAGTAAAATATTTTGTGATCTTTGATAACTCGGTATCCCGTATCTGTCCAGCGCATTTCGCTTATTCCCATAATATTAATCGAGAGTCTTTCCATTTCTTTAATGGCATTATAGATTTTTCCCGCCTCGTACATTGTTCTAACGTTCCATGTACCTATCTTTATGGCTGTTCGCAATACTCTTAGAGATCCATCATCTAGAATGTAGTTTGGTTCGTGAGGATTTCTCTTGATAACGACCTGGAAGGCCTCACGGTTTGAGCTAGATTTACCTTCCCTGCCGGATCTTGAATTCCGATTTTCATGATCAGTAGTCGGAATCTTAAAGTTTTTTATCACCATGATAATTGTACTAGAGATACTTACAAGAAGTCTTTAATGCAGTGGTTTCTCCTTGCCTTCTGCATCCTTATGCCGTTCACTAAAAGTCTTAGTTCCTCCGCCTTCGAAGCCGATTTCTCAAACTCCAGGACAAAAGAGTGCCCTAAGATCGCAGTATCACAGCCGCTTAACTTATGATGTGAGTGTCGCCTGTGAGTATCTGGAATTAAGCCTACAGGATTTTTACTTCCCACAGCCTTAATCCAGTAATGACATTACTGCTGCCTAATGTCATATCCTCAGTTGATCCGCGGGTACTTATTTGGCAATGCCTTATTCGTACCTGTCCTGCATATCTGCAGGAACTTTCCCTATCAGCCATATGGGACGTGCCGTGTCGAGGTTGAGGATATCCCCCGCCCAGTCTGTCTTCCGTGAAGTACAGAAGAGCCCCTACTCAGTTCGGAGCTCCTCCTCCACGAAAGCGGAGACCGGCCACAGCGGTGATTACCATAAATTTAGTTTTTTTCAAATTTATTTTCAAGCCGTAACTGTTACAGTATATATTGAGACTTTGAACGAGATGTTGTAGTTCTAGATGTAGACGAGATGTTGTCGTTTGAGATTTCTTGTCTATCTTTGTCATCAAAAAGTTGTGATATGTATTGTGTCCATCGATTCATTTTTTGTTGTAAATCTGTTATGAGTATATTATCTGTATCTTTGATCTGTCCTGTCTGTGTTGTTCTTCTCCTTCCTGTCATTTCTTTAATCTTTTTGTGTACATTAAAAAAGTCATATTTTCGCTCCAGATGTTCCAACTCCTGGCATTGCTCACTTAGCCATCTTTCTCTAGCTTCTCTTATTTTCTTTTTTATCAGTTTATCTGTTTCTTTGAATCTTATCGGATTATTTGTTTCGTGTACCCTTCTTTCACCCATCAACTGTAGTATTTCCTAATTCATCCATTCTTTATGTTTCCTTTCTTTCGGTGTTAAATTTTCTCTCCCTGCCAACATTACGGCATGTTTAATATTCTCCCATTTTTGGTCTATTTTATCAGTATTTCTATTCAGTTTCTCTATATTTTGTAAATTTTCTTTGATGTTCACTATTGTTTTCTCTTTTATATGTTGTTCACTCAGTCTTCTCACGTCAATTTGTTTCTGTATGTGTTTTTGAATGATCTTTAGTTTTATTCTTAATGTGACTACTACAGGATTGTGATCCGAGCCTATATCTGCTCCTGGGTAGGTTTTAGCTGAGAGTATAAAATTGCGGAATCTTTGTCTAACAAGGACAAAGTCAATTTGATTTCTGACTACTCTACCTTTGGTGTCACTCGGAGATTTCCATGTATACAGTCGTCTGTTAGGTAACTTGAAAAGGGTGTTAGCAACTACTAACTCCTCCGCTTGACAAAATTGTACCATACGGTCTCCTCGTTCGTTTCGTTCTCCTAATCCATAGTCACCCACATAACCGTCCACACATCCATGTCCTAATCCATAGTCACCCACATAACCGTCCACACATCCATGTCCAATTTTGGCATTAAAATCGCCCATTACTACTGTAGTGTGATGTTTCATCATTGATTTTAGAATTTGTTCCAGATCGTAGTAGAAACTTTCAATTTTATCATCATCTTTATCAGCCGTAGGAGCATATACTTATACAATATTTATAATTTGTTTATTTGACTGAAGTTGTAGTGCCATTATTCTATCAGAGAAGGGAGTAAAGCTTGTTACACAGTTACTGATTTTCTTTGATACCAAGACAGCGACACCGTAACGATGAGTTGAACTGATGGTGCCTGAATAATAAAGTGTTCCACTATTATTCGTGCATTTCCTGATCCTGACCACTGTACATCACTTATACCTAGGACATCAATTTTAAGGTTTTCCATTTCAAGGGCTACATTAGTTAATTTACCTGCTGCAAAGAGGCTTCTTACATTCCACGTCGCTATTCTTAACATCTTAAGGTGATTGACATTACTTACACAGGGATTTCGCTGGTTCACGACCTGAGAGGCCCTATGGTCTGTCTGTGTCTAATCTTCA
This sequence comes from Diabrotica undecimpunctata, assembly GCF_040954645.1. NCBI lineage: Eukaryota > Metazoa > Arthropoda > Insecta > Coleoptera > Chrysomelidae > Diabrotica > Diabrotica undecimpunctata. The sequence continues at coordinate 40,408,966 of NC_092808.1, read as the reverse complement.
GATAGTCCTGCACAAATATTGGTATATTGGTAAAAATTATGGTAGATGTTGTTTTAGTAATTCTTGTAGGAGAATTAACGTGCATTGTGAAACCGATTCGATTTGAATATACTGACCAATGATAATTGAGTAGCATAAGCCACAGCGTAATTAATCTTCAAGTTACCGCATAGAATTTTCTGATTTTATTGGGCAAGGTAGTCTAACAAATTTAGCAGATTCTGAAAATATAGTTCCATGGAAGAATCAGGTGATATATAAATGCAAAGAATGTACAAGTATAGATTAAGATTCTTGTTATAAACCAATGAAAGTTCAAAAAAGGCTTTATTCAACAGAAAAGTCATATTTTGTTATAGGAGAGAAATCATTATTCGTAAAAAAAATTTGGGTGTCATCATGAGCTAAACTTTTAGGATCATACCTAGCAATTGTGGTATATTTTTCTACAAAAAAGGCTCGTTGACTTCAATTCAGTGTTCGGTAACCGCAACTATCGGGATAAGTCCTAATTTCTCTAGAAACAAAATTAATTCATTTGTTTTATATCTTACAGTGCAAGTATTAATTAGAATCGTACTAAAGTTGTCATCACTAAAATAATTTGAGGTTTCTAGTCCCACAGAACACGTCGTATTATTTAAAAAATTCGTTTTGGACAGACAACGGAATAGCACTTTCGGAGACTTTTCCTTGATTTTTGTAGGTAAATAATTCTTTCTGAAGTAAGAAAGTACCTAAAAGTAGCAAGATCAGCTTCCATCTCAGTTGGATTAATTCCATATGCGTGGTTAAATTCGAGAAGGATTTTTCGTAGATCTTCAGTCTAATGGGTGTGAAAAGTTTTTTCTTCTATATCCTTGATTGTTCCGTTAGATTTGGAATAGTCTTGGTCTATGATAAGTTTAGTTATGCATTAAATTTTGGAAATAACGCTAGTTAAATGTGCACAGTTCTCAAATATTAAACAAAAATTAAGTGCAACTGAGAATTATTATTTCAAAGTAGTTTTGACAAAACCCTAAGAGCTTTGTTTAAGAGATGACATTTAATAATTTTTTTGAAAAATTAAAAATTAACACAGTCTTTTATTTCGATTCATATCATTCAATATTGCTCAGTTTAAACATTTCATAAATTGAGTTTTACCTTCTAATTTAGAATCAAACAAGGCATTACAAATAATTAATTTTTTTGGGCATTGCTTTTTCATTGTCAAAAATATCAAAGGGTTGAATGCAGAATTGAAGGGCTTTTTAAATAGGGGTTTAATGAACTGTCATTCAAAATTAAAATTTTTGACATGACGATTGCTGTAAGGAGGGGTTGTCGTTGACACAGAGTTGATTTTTATATAAAAATATGGTCCCCTGAATACATTAAAAGCATTGAGTAACCTATGGGTTGTTTCTTTTCACGCAAAAAATATTTTAGTTTAAAAAGGAGTAACGATAGATGTTTGAACAGTTTTAAATAAAATTTAGGTATCGTTTAAAAAAAATATATATATAACTAAGTAAATAAAACGAAAAAGTTTTCTGTTTTTCATAAACGAAAGCATTATATTTATATAGTCTTTACAAGCGCTATAATTTTTATCTATTTTAAAACTAGCTGATCTTGCAAACTTCGTACCGGCACATTTTTTGCCGTCAATACTGTCTAAAGTCTAAAGGCGGCTACAGACGGCACGACACGTACAAACATGCTTGATAAAAATAGAGGTAGTTTAATCAAATATGTCTAGCTTGGGCGACGATACGTTCGCTTTGGCAGCTTTTGTTCCTGTGAAAAAGAGAAAATAATGAATAAAACAGCGTACGGTGTGGTGTAAACAATGGTTGATGAAGAGAAAAACCTATTCTCACATTAGCTTACTAGACCTAGACTAGACTTCTTCTTCTTTAAGTGTAGTCTCCCGATCGGAAGCTGGATATCTTCTTCAGTATCTTTACTCTATCGACTGCTGTTCTAAAGAGTTCTATAGAACTGCATTTAAACCAGTTTCTTAAATTCTTTAACCATGACACCTGAGCGAAGATGCAGGTGTGTTTGTCCTTACACCTTGTCCTGATGCCTTTGTTTCGCGCACCAGTCATAGGTCGCTGGTTTTTTCCTTTGGGGAACAAGTTTTGTCCTTAGGGATATAGGTTCACTTTATATACTTCTTTGAAGGACCACCCAGAAAACTGGGACAAATGAAAGTTTCGAAAAGAACGTTTTAACAAATCTATTTAAACTATTACTACAACGTATTTTGGACGCCGATAACTTGCTTACGATAGCTGATTTATGCAACTAAACTTTATGAAACTATAAAATTAGATCAATTGTCGGTGATACAATATTGCCACGAACTGAGTAACTTAATATCCCGACTGTGTTAAACCTTCTGAAGTGCGGTTGGCGCGAGTATGAGCCTAGAGCTCATCCAATGCTAGATTCGAACTGATGCAAAACTGATTTTTCACTCGGCTTGTAACCGTTTCTTAACATTAAGAAATCTCCCCCTGGCCCCCTCGACGTATCTAACGGATATGTCTCCATTCAATACCTTCAACTTTTATTTTATTGTTAAAATTACCTGAGAAGAGTAACTTTCGTTAATGTTGGGAAATTTCAAATGACTCAAACCGATAATTTGGAAATACTAATCCTTTCATTGTTATGATTCTGTGATGATTTTAAAAGCTTATGTCTAGAAAGTTATTTGAATGCAAGTTATCGACGCCATACAGATTATTGGATGGTACAGAGAATTTTATAAATCTTAAACTAATAATTATATATATGTATATTATACAGTGTGATATAAAATAATGTGACACAAAATAAGATAAAAATATTAAATATTGTTGTTACGCAACAACACCCTCGTTCTTCCTACACTCCTTCCTCCTCTTATCTTTCCCTGTATTATCAGTCTTAGCAGTTCATATCGCTGTCCCCTCATTACGTGTCTCAGATATTGTAACTTTCTTAGTTTATGTTTATTTGCGTTTATTATTTCGCATTATTTTCCCATTTCTCGCAATACTTCCGTGTTAGTTTTCTTTCGTGTCCATGCTATTCTAAGCTTCCTTCTGTAACACCACATTTCAAAGGACTGTAACTTATTTATGTGTTCTTGCTTTAATGTCCAGCTTTCAAGTCCATATTGTAGTATCAAAAACACGTAGCATTTCAGTGCTCTTACTCTCAGTTCTAATCTAAGGTCTTTGTTGCAGAGAATTGTTTTCATTTTTACAAACGTATTTCTTGCTATTTCTATCCTGGCTCTTATTTTGGTAGTTTGATCATTATTGTCTGAAATCCAGGTTCCTAGGTATTTGTATTTATCAACCCTTTCTATCGGTACATTTCCCAAATGTATGCTTGTTGGTATATTTGTTTTCTTTGTTATTATCATGTATTTGGTCATTTTTATATTCATATTTAGTCCATATTTTCTATAGAAACTGTTTGTTTTGTTTAGTAGTAATTGAAGTTGTTCAGCAGAGCTTGCCATAATCACGGTGTCATCTGAATATCTTATGTTGTTAATAGATCTTCCGTTAATTATTATTCCTTCACTTTGAGATAGTAATGCTTCTTTAAAAATGGCTTTACTATATACATTAAATAGTAATGGGGACATAATACATCCCTGCCTAATTCCTCTAATGATTTCAATTTCTCGACTGGATTCTTTATCTATTACGATTTGTGCTCTTTGATTCCAGTAGAGGTTTGTTATTATTCGTAAGTCCTTATGGTCTATGTTTTTTGTCTTTAGAATTTGGACTAATTTTTCATGTTTTACTTTGTCAAATGCTTTTTCAAAATCAACGTTACAAACATGCACATCAATATTTAGATCCATGCATCTTTGAGCTAACACAATAAAAGCAAATAACGCTTCTGAACCCAAACTGACTATCATCGATTCCTTCTTCCAGTTTTTATTTATACGATCATTTGTTTTATTTTCAGGAATAATTTGAGAATGTGACTTATTAGTGATATTGTTTTGTATTCACTGCAATATTTAGCGTTTGTATTTTTAGGGGGAAGCACAAAAGGTGGAGAGTAACCATTGTTTCGGTATGTGTCCTGTTTTGTATACTGAGTTAAATAAGTCTACTATAATGTCTAAGGTTTCAGACTAGACTAAACACTAGAAAGTGTGGGCTCATAACATACATCTGCACCCATTCCAAAGTGATCCGCATTTTCAACTATATTTATTTTCTCTTCTATAATTAGTCTGGAAGGAGTTTATTTTTTTAACAACTGCAGCAACCCTGTTGGTATTAACGTTAATTACTGTAATTTTCTAAAAATATTTTTTATGCTGCAGCCCTCTTTGCTTTGTTATGATAATCTTTGGATTTAACATGCCAAAGACATGGCTGATTTGGGTATTTTTGAATAAACCAATAATTCACGGTTAACCTTTTTGAGATCACTAGTAATGACGAAAATTACTCAAATGCTACTTCACAAAGCAACACAACGGACGCTAACTTGTTGAGCTTGAAAATCTTGGGTACACACGTACCATTTTTCTTGCGCAAGCGCTCTTAATTCAAGCATGCATAATTAGGATCATTTCAATCCTCAAGCCGCTTGTACAATCACAAAGCGTGTACCGACATTAAGTTACACTGACTGCTTTGTTCGGACTTCCGTCCTAACATGTCAATTTTGTCATTTCAATCAGTTGCTATCATCAAGTCCTCGTAGACACTTTGTCTCAGGACCAGCAACTTCATGTGGAGTCGCACATTGCCCCATGTTATTAAATCCACTGGTAACTTTAACATCCTAATATATAAGACTAAACAATGTAAACTAAATTGTAACCTATAACTTTTAAAGGGTTTTTACCCAGATATTTAGTGGCTCAAAACATGTACACCTAGTGTAAGTATTAACCACATTTTGTATTAACCTTAGTCAAAATTTAAACGTCATGTTCTTTTTAATTAAATTGGTTATATACTTTCTAGTTTAGGACACTGATGATGGAACATGGATTCCGAAAACGTTTTGTCTTCTTGACATAGCCCGATTGGGTTTTTTAATTATATACCTTTTATAAAGGATTTTAACAAATTTACGGCTAAATATGTTTTTTAACGTAAACACTTTATCATTTTCAGTACTACTACTAACCTCATAGAAAAAACCTCGTAAGATTTCGCTGTTGTTTTTCGTTTGTTCAACAAAAAAATAATGACAAATATAACTTTGGTAAATAAATTTCATAATTTTTTTGTTACTGTAATAATGCTCATAAAATTCTTTATAAGTAAGGCACTGTTGAACATTAGTAATTCGTTTATTACTAGATAATAGGATTATTTAAAATATTATAATAGATTACACTAAAAGGAGCTCTTTTTGAGGGTTGTTAAGCTTAATGGGAACAGAGTTTTAAGTATAAGCTATAATAATGATACTTTAAGAAACACGAAATATGTCTGGATTTGTAAGATACCTTGAGTGATCGTATGTATGCTTACATTCCAAAGTAATTTTAATTTGGTCATTACCTTATTGTTAGTCATAGTCATGTAAATTGCAGCGAGTTCCGCTTTGTGTCTCGATAATACGAGTAAAGCCCTTTGACGTTGGATTTCTTTGATAGTGTTACGATAAATATACTGGCCTAAATATATGATGACTAATAATTCTGTTTTGTTGTAGAAATTTGGCGAAGGATCTAGATTCAAATTATGGTGAATCCTCCAACTAGATGTTCTCGACTATTCTAGTATATCAGGATTTCGTATATAAATACAACATTTTTATATGGAGGGGCAGTTAATTCTCAAGACCCGCGCTCGCGAATTTGTTACGTACGGATATATATAAATTATTGTCAGATAAGTTAATATAAATAAAGAAATAAATTAAATCCGTAAGTGTTATAAATATTAAACCTTTTAATAAATTCACAACAAATGGTGTCAGAACAGTGGAATACTTAGATAAATTGCGAAAATAAATTACAAGTGAATATAAAATAAATTGTGAAAATGGCTACGATTTATGAGCTGACAGTGACTAATTTAAGAAGACATCTTGAAGACAGAGAATTAGCTTCTACCGGAAAAAAGGCTGAGTTAGTCCAACGACTAAAGAACGCTTTGCTAGAAGAAGGACTAGATCCAGAGACTTATATATTTGAAGATGCTGTCCTCTCGTCGATTTCGAAAGTTTCTGGTGATGTAGCCAAAGTTTCCGGTGATGTAGCCAAAATTTCTGGTGACATCGCATCATTAGAGAACAAAGTTTCTGACGATATTTCGAAAGTTTCTTCTGATGTAGCCAAAGTTTCCGGCGACATCGCTTCGTTGGAAGACAAAGTTTCTAACGAGATTTCTTCGCTGGAAAGCAAAGTCTCTGCTAACATCTCTTCGGAAATCTCTAAAGTCACTTCTGAGATGTCTGCCCTGGACGATAGAATATCTTCGTTAAAAAACCAAGTTGCTGCCGATATGTTGGCCTTCGAAGAAAAGATATGGAAAGAGATGGAAAAGAAGATGGAGGAAACAGGGACAGCAGAGAGAGGTAACAATCCGATTACAGTGGAGATAAAAGAAGATGAGACGAAATGTAAGTTGGAGACACGGCCGAAATTTGAAGGAAGTGGAGGTTCTATTCATGTTAAAGTCCCAACTTTCGACGGAAAATCATCATGGAACAACTACATGAAACAGTTCGAATCAGCCGCAAGAGCGAATGGATGGTCTGAAAAAGAAAAGGCTGTAAACCTGACTATCGCTCTTCGAGGAGATGCCTTAGATGTGCTGCAGACCATAGCCGTAGAGGAGACCGATGATTTCGAACAACTCAAGAAGAGGCTAAATATGCGATATGGCCACGAACATTTGGAGCATGTATATCAGTCACAGCTTAAAAATCGTAGACAGAAGAAAGAGGAGGCTCTTCAAGAATATGAGGTAGATATTGCCAGATTAGTACGATATGCTTATCCAACAGCTCCCGAAGACATGATGGAAAAATTGGCCGTTCAAACGTTTATTGATGGTCTTCGTGATCATGAAATGCAGAGAACACTGCGATTAGCTCGTCACAAGACGCTGGTTGATGTCCTATCCGCCGCCCTTGAATACGAGTCAGCTACGCAGGCCTCTGGCGGGTACAGTAAAGTTAGGACTGTAAAAGAGGAAGGAGATGAAGATAAACTTGACCAGCTCGTTAATATGATGAAAAGTATTACATGCAAGAAAACGAAGACCATAAAATCAAGAAACTCACCATCAGGAAAACCAGAACGAGTCGGCTTTAGGGGAGCAGCTTCGACCCGGAACTTTTCCAAAGATCCTCTTATACTAATAGCTTCTTTGAAATGTCGTGAGGATAGTGTATATGTAGATGGAGACATAAATGGTAAAAAGCATACGTTGTTGGTGGATACCGGAGCGACCAGAACCATTATACGCCCGACAGTTATAAACAGCCGAAAGAAACTGTTACCAACGAGGTTGCGACTTCGGACCGCTACAGGTGAAAATGCTAACATTCATGGAGAAATCCAGGTACAATTGGGAATTGGAGCAGAAAAGTTCGTCCATACTGTTATAGTTGCTGACATCGAAGAGGATGTTATATTAGGAATGGACGTAATGAATATGCATGGATTCCAATTGGATTTTAAGAATAAGGTAATCAAAGTTGGCAACGAGGAGGTATTTCTCCATCCACATAATGACAACACTGTGCAAGCAGCCATTACAGAAGATACAGTCGTGCCTGCGAGAAGCGAAACGATCATAGTAGCGCGACTACAGGGAATTGTAGACGAAGGGACACCTGTTATGATGGAGCCTTGGAACCACGACGATGAGGTTGGCCGTGGAATCATAATTGGAAAGGAATTGGTGACTTCGGCTAAAGAAATTCCTGTGAGACTTATCAATGTTAACGACTACCCAGTGACCATCAAGAGAGAGACAAAAGTAGGAACTTGTGTACCTGTGACATCCATAATCCGTCAGGCGACAACATCTGATAATTCCAACGACAAATTCGACCAAATGGTTGCAGTTGCAGGACAGTCTCTAAATCAGATGGAGAAAAGGAAATTAAGGGAATTTCTTCGGCAGTATCGTGATATTTTCGTACCGAAAGGAGGAAAGACGGGAAGAACTACCGTTGTTAAGCATAAAATTGATACTGGTAATGCTAAGCCAATTCGTCAAACAGCTCGACGATTACCACAGGCGAAAAGAGAGGAAGCTGAAACGATTGTTCAGGAAATGAAGAAAGACGGGGTGATAGAACCTTCTACGAGCCCATGGGTCTCTCCGGTGGTCCTGGTTAAGAAGAAAGACGGAACGACGAGGTTCTGTGTGGATTACCGTTTGCTGAACAACGTTACCAAGAAGGATAGTTATCCTCTGCCTCGGATCGATGACACATTGGACACATTGGCTGGAAGTAAATTGTTTTCTACTTTGGATTTGAAGTCTGGATACTGGCAGGTAGAAATGGACCCAGTCGATAAAGAAAAGACAGCCTTCACCACAGGATCTGGATTGTGGCAATTCAACGTTATGCCATTTGGACTTTGTAATGCTCCTGCGACATTTGAGAGGCTTATGGAAAATGTGTTGAGAGGGTTATCTTGGAAAACATGCCTGGTTTATTTAGATGACATAATCGTCTTGGGGGAGACATTCGAAGATCATTTGAGGAATTTAGAAAACGTTTTTAATCGACTTAAAGCTGCCCAATTGATGCTAAACCCCAAGAAGTGCCAGCTATTTCAAGGTAAAGTCAATTATCTGGGTCATATAGTCAGTAAAGAAGGAGTGGCCGTGGATAAGGGAAAAATCGATTCCATTAAGGAATGGCCAAAACCAACTGACAAACATCAAGTGAGAAGTTTTCTTGGACAATGTACTTACTACCGGAGGTTTATTAAGAAGTTTGCAGATATCGCTAAGCCATTAACGCGACTTACAGAGGAAGCAAGAGAATACCGCTGGGATATAGACTGCCAAAATGCCTTTGAAACGTTGAAAAAGCATTTAATAACAGCACCAATTTTAGGGTATCCACTGCCAGAAGGAGAGTTCATCTTAGATACGGATGCAAGTAATGTGGGAATTGGAGGAGTGCTGTCTCAGATTCAAGGAGGACAGGAACGAGTTCTCGGATATTTTAGTAAAGTTCTTTCAAAACCTGAACGGAATTATTGCGTCACGAGAAGAGAACTTCTGGCAGTAGTGAAATCAGTAGAGCACTTCTATCAATACCTCTATGGCAGAAAGTTTCTAATCCGAACCGACCATGCCGCCCTTAAGTGGTTGATGCAGTTTAAGAATCCAGAGGGTCAGATAGCCAGGTGGATCGAACGACTCCAAGAATACGATTTTAAGATTGAGCACCGGGCCGGAGTTAGCCATAGAAACGCTGATTCTCTTTCCAGAAGGCCATGCCCAGCAGAGTGTTCCCACTGCAACAAAACGGAATCCAAGGAAGCAGCAGTGCTAAGAACGACGATTGTCAACGACGACTGGACGCCTACTAAGATAAGGGAAGAACAAGAGAGAGATCCAGTTATACAGAAAATCCGAAAATGGAAAGAGGAAAACCGTCGACCACCTTGGCAGGAAATATCAAACCTATGCTCAGTAGTTAAGACGTATTGGGCCCAGTGGGACTCATTTATCATCGAAGATGGCTTGCTCAAACGAGTCCTGGAAAATGATGACGGTTCGGAGAAGAGAAGACAGTTGGTGATCCCAAAGAGCAGAATAGCCGAAGTACTTCGTCAGTTACACGACAGTCCATCGGGAGGGCATTTTGGGGTAAAGAAAACCCTTCAGCGAATTCGGGAACGGTTTTATTGGATGAACAGTTCCAACGACGTAAAAGACTGGTGTAAGAAATGTACTATTTGTGCCACGAGTAACGAACATTACCGAAAAAGGAGAGCTCCTATGAGACAATATAATGTTGAAAGCCCGTTTGAAAGAATAGCTTTGGATATCGCTGGGCCATTTCCAGAAAGTGAAAATGGAGGCAAGTACATGTTGGTAGTAATGGATTACTTTACTAAGTGGGTCGAGATTTACGCACTTCCAGACCAGAAGGCCGCCACCGTTGCAGATAAGTTGATCCAAGAATATATCAGCCGATTTGGAGTGCCTTTGGAGATACATAGTGACCAAGGCAGGAACTTCGAAAGCGATATATTCCAAGGAATATGTGATAGACTAGGCATGAAGAAAACAAGAACTACAGCATATCATCCGCAATCTGATGGTATGGTAGAACGGATGAATAGGACAGTCGGCAAGTATTTGACAAAGATGCTGTCCGATCATCAGCGAGACTGGGACCAATACCTTCCGTTCTTCACAATGGCCTACAGATCTGCTGTTAACGAATCAACAGGCCAGACACCAGCCAGAGTCCTATTCGGACGCGAAATGCGACTACCTTGTGATCTAGAATTTGGGTGTCGACCTGGAGAAGATGTAGCAGGTGAAGATTATGTGACCGAATTACGAAGGAGAATGGACGATGTACATGAGTTGGTCCGTTCCCACCTTCAGATCGCTAGCGACCGAATGAAGAAACGGTACGATACACAAGCCGAAAAGGGTTGCTTTAAGAAGAACGACAAGGTCTGGCTCTATAACCCCAAGAAGCGAAAAGGTTGTTCTCCCAAATTGCAGCAGTTTTGGGAAGGCCCATACCTAATTATGGAGAAGATCAACGATGTCATCTACCGAATAAGCAAGATTCCGAGGGGAAAGCCGATGATAGTACACCATAACCGGCTGGCGTCTTTCGAAGGTGACCACGACGTAGATAAAGAAGTGGAGGTAAACCAAGTCCAAGACGTGTCTGACCTCACGTTTGAGGAATTCATGGGTGCCTATGGAGGTACCGGTAAAGCAAGACATGGTGTTACCACTGAAGAAAAGCAAGATCTACTCGCGCTCCCCGATGACTACTCGCTGGCCCTTACCATCCCGGCCAGTATCAAAGACGCACCAGGGTTGGCATCCGTCTTTCGAAGGAAGTTTGGTCGAGTTGCAGAACTTCAATGCCAAGTGCCAGCTCCCGGTAAAACCTTGAAACTCCAAGATGCATCACGTTACCTTTTCTACCTGGTAACAAAAAACACTGCCCGTGACCAACCTACCTACCGATATGTATGGGAAGCCTTACTTCAATTGAGAGAGCACGTACTAGAGTCCGACGTGCAAAAGTTAGCCATGCCAAAGTTGGAGTGCCGCCAATTAGATTGGAGGGTTATCCGAAATATTGTGGAGGAGATCTTCAAAGACACCGAAGTCCAGGTGTTAGTCTGTTGCAATCCGCTAAGTACCTTGTGCGGAGAGAAAACCGTCCCTTCTCATTTTTATACAACTGGAAGTTGTAAAAGAGGGTCCAGTTGCCGATACCAGCATACAGTTCCGGTTCCAGTCCCGACAAGGTTCCAGGAGGAACCATCTTTTAAGAGGGGGGCAATGTTACGATAAATATACTGGCCTAAATATATGATGACTAATAATTCTGTTTTGTTGTAGAAATTTGGCGAAGGATCTAGATTCAAATTATGGTGAATCCTCCAACTAGATGTTCTCGACTATTCTAGTATATCAGGATTTCGTATATAAATACAACATTTTTATATGGAGGGGCAGTTAATTCTCAAGACCCGCGCTCGCGAATTTGTTACGTACGGATATATATAAATTATTGTCAGATAAGTTAATATAAATAAAGAAATAAATTAAATCCGTAAGTGTTATAAATATTGAACCTTTTAATAAATTCACAACAATAGTTTGACATGATATGCATCTTAAATTATGTTAATATGTGGTTGTTTTAATAATATTTTTAATTAATTGATACATACTATATACATGTATATATATTATATACATATTAATGTATTTAATATATATGTGTATGTATATATGTATATATAAATATATATATATATATATATATATATATATATATATATATATATATATATATATATATATGTATATATATATATATATATATATATATATATATATATATATATATATATATTTTACAACAACACAGTTTATTAGGGCTGCAGTCAGAAAGTTTGGCCGGGATGTTACAGAAACACTCTTTTGACTTTTGGTCTAGCTTTCGGAATTGTTTTATTTCTTCTTCAAAACACTGTAATTAGAAGAATGTGTAAATATTTACAGTATATCACAAATTGTCAGTGCAACTTACTAGTCGTTGAGATTATTTATATGAAGCAATGACACTCAACATTAATAACACACATAAAATATAACATTTAAAATAATAAACAAAATACATTTTAAAATTTAGTTAATGATAGTAAAACTTCGTTTGTGACATCTTTTAATGGTGTGGTTTAACTAATCCGTAGAGAACAGAAAGAAAAAACAAAAATAGTATGGTTAAAACGTAATTAAGTGTTTTTCATGTTTTAATAATGGAAGTAGTATATTAAACCTCTCCTGATGGTGTGTAACATGTTTTGCATGCAAGTGTATTATGGTGTGTATGTGTAAAAGTAAATCCTTATTTTATTTTTGATGTTTTGTTAGTAAATAACAATAAATGTTGCTCAGTTTATCTATGTTAGACTTTTTATTAATGACAAAGACAACAAAATCGTCAGAAATCAAATTGACTACATCTTAATAAAACACAGATATCGAAAATTAATTCAGGCAGTAAAAGCATATCCAGGAGCAGGCGTATCCTCTGATCACATTATTCTTATTGCTAGGTTTCAACTTCAATTAAATAAGACGAAAAGAGCCGCAACAACAATAAACTTAACATACAGAAACTAAAGTCAGAAGAAACAAGAGAAAATCTGAAACACGAAATCAACACAAATCTAGATAGAAATCCAAGTAATAATTGCAACGTAGAACAGCAGTGGCAATTCTTCAAAACTTCTATATTGGAGCCAAGTAAAAAAGTACTTACAACAACCAAATGTAAGAAAAAAGAATGGATGACCGAATAAATTCTAGAGTTGATGAATAAACGGAGAAAAAATAAAACCATCAATACGATCCGCTATAAACATCTTCAAACCCAAATAAGAAGAAAAATTAGGGAGGCTAAAGAAACCTACTTCTCTAAAAAATGTAAAGAAATAGAAGAACTGCAAAACAGATATGACAACTTTAATCTACATAAAAAAGTTAAAGAACTAGGAGTAGGAAGTAGAAGAACCTTGAATATATGTCTCGACAAAAATGGAAAGATTATATTGGAGACAGAACAGAAACTGCGACGATGGAAAGAGTACATCGAGGAATTTTTTATGACCACAGAGAAACTAGTACATCTGTAGATAGCCAAACGAGAGATGTAGGCCCAGAGATAACCAAATCAGAGGTTAGTCAGGCATTAAACTAAATGAAAGGCAATAAATCTGCTGGTCCAGATGAATTACCAAGCGAGCTATTAAAGTTGGTCAACGAGAAAAACCTAGACATAATAGTAGAACTGTTCAACGCTATCTATACTACGTGAATCATCCCTAGAGAAATGTTGACATCGGCATTTGTGTGTTTGCCAAAGAAAGTAAATGCCAAAGAGTGCAGTGACTATCAAACCATAAGCTTAATTTCACATACCTTGAAAATTGTGTTGAAAATTATCCACGCCAGAATTCACTGAATTCTGAATAGGTAATTCGAGAAACTCTGGAAGATGAAACAGTCAGCATAAGAGTAAATGGAGTCTTAGTTAACAACATCAGATATGCAGATGATACAGTAATAATAGCTGATAGTTTACAAGACCTGGAAAGACTCATAAGTAAAATAGTAATGTTTAGTAGGGAGTACGGACTCTCGCTCAATATCAAAAAGACAAAGTTTATGAAAATTTGTAAAAACAACCATATTACTAACAAAAACTTGACAGTAGAAGGCCAGCAGATCAAAAAAATAAAAAAGTACACTTACCTAGAAACACTTATAACAGAAAATAATGACTACACGCAGAAATCAAAGTCAGAATCGAAAAAGCACGTTCTAATTTTATGGAAATGAAAAAGGTCCTATGTGGCAAAGATTTAACATTAGCTCTTAAAGTACGCCTAACAAAATGTTACGTATACAGTGTACTATACTATGAAGTGGAATCATGGACGTTAAATCTAGACACAATGAGACGACTTAACGCCTTTGAAATGTGGACCTATAGAAGAATGAATTATGAGGGTTTCCTGGGTAGATAGAGTTACGAACAATGAAGTACTGAGAAGAATAGGTAAAGAGAAGGAAGTTGAACTTACAATTAAAGAAAAAAAGCTACAGTATCTCGGACATATGATGCGAGGCGAGAAGTATGGCATCCTGCGATTCATAATGCAAGGAAAGATAGATGGCAGAAGAAGCATCAGAAGAAGACGAATTTCAGGGCTCAAGAACCTGAGAAAATGGTTTGAATGCAGCTCAAAACAACTTTTTAGAGCTACTGCCTCAAAAATTAAAATAGCTATGATGATTGCCAATCTAAAGACACCTAAACCAACCTCTGTAGCAGAGATGGCACCTGAAGAAGAAGAATAACACTCAACATTAATAACACACATATAAAATAACAAAAATTATTATATATATATATATATATATATATATATATATATATATATATATATATATATATATATATATATATATATATATTTATATATATATAAGAGGTACTGAAACATCTATGCATCTTTGAGCTAACACATTAAAAGCAAATAACGCTTCTTTGGTTCCTAGTCCGTTTCTGAACCCAAACTGACTGTCATCTATTCCTTCTTCAAGTTTTTTATTTATACGACCATGTATATATACGACCATGTTGCACAAAACAAGGAGACTCTAAGTTTATTCCGCAAACTTCCAACAGTGGCCATATTGTAAAATGTTATACCGTAAAAATTTGGTCCATCTCTACTTCTTTGGAACCTGGTGACGAACAGAATTAACTTAATTATTTAATTGCCATAGTAAGAAATATACCTAAATAGGTATTTATTAATTCACTAACTGGATAGGCACTTGTCATAATTTGCAAAGTTAAGCAGATAATAGTGCCTAAAACCTCTACAGATTTAGTTTCTGGATGATCTATGGACCAATCGCGTAGTATATCTACTACAGTATGTACTATGATTTAACCAAAAATCGGAACGAGCTGCATAAATTTTAAACTCATCCTGAACAAGCATATAACATTTTGATGGTAAAAAACGTTTTAAATAAAATATAAATAAGGAAAATTTTTGAAGAGGATGTCAGGCTCAATCTTTCTGATAATGAAATATTGTCCTATCACAATATATAAATAAAAGCTCTTGTATATAATTTCATTTAACTTGCCTTTTTTGCTATTCTTTAAAGCATTGTTTCTAAATTATTCACATGAAGAATGAAAGAGAATACGTAAGATTGTTATTTGCAGTCCACCCCAAAATTTTACTATCCCAATTTCATGAATGATTGAGTACGTTGAGAGAAAACTGTACCAGTAAAAGAAAATTTTCAAGTATAGCCTAACATGTATGAATTAATATAGTAAAATATATAGTTTGGAATTTAAATTTTAAAGTAAATTAAAAATTTACTTTGAAATTGTATCTTAAGTTAGTATTTTGTAATTTTAAATTATTATTTAGAGACCATAGGTAGTTCCTTATAATAATTTTTTTCCTTTTAGGTATTCGCTTAATATAAGATACTACGAATGATACATAAAAAGGTGATTTAGAATCTAATTTTCGTTTTAATCATTAAAGGCCGATAATAAATTAATACAATAAACACGAATTTTAATGAATTTCAATATAATTAGCAAACAAAAGTTATTTATTGAGTTTTAATTCATATAACTGTCAAATTTATTCGAACGAGTACATACCGCTCTTTGAATCAGTATAAAAATTCGCTGTTTATCACAGTAAATACCAGTTTTTAAAAGTATTTTACCATCAAAAAGTGAGTAGTAATTGTTGTGTAGTGTTTTTAACGTCAAGAGCTGCAGTAATATTCAGTAAGAAATTGTTAATTAATACTTTTCTTACCGAAACATTCAGCTGTGTTGTCATTTTTTACCATATTTGACATAAGTCAGTCCTATTAAGGACTGGCTTGGCAAAGTTTTAGACAGGCAACCAGTAATACAGATATGTGTTACAATTTATGCTTATCAGTCGAATCTTAAATACAATAAAACCAAAAATAGTTACTTTTGACTACATGAGTAACAACTTAAATCAATGTTCTCCTCCTGTTAGCAACACCTTGTCTGGAGACAACATTATCAGTAATAATCCTAATTCATATGCAACTGCTACTATATCAAAACCCAAACCGAAATATTCCAAAAAAGTTTAAGCCATATTAATACATGCTGAACCAAACTTATTATTACTCGACTACTTCAAAGCCATAGGTAATATTGTTAGCCCCAAAAACATTATGCTTCGCCTCAAGAATTTCCAATAATCGGATATGCATCTACTTAACAAATTCTGAACTCATCGAATGGATAACTGGTTTACATCACTTATACTTGTGTATAAGTTGCTTTGGATTTACCAAAATAACTAAAATTGGAACGCTAAGAAAAAATAAAACAGAACTGAAGTTTTGAAACCCCACTAAACTTCCAATATATACAAGCATAGCTGGCTTTACAGATGATACACAATCATTTTTTATATCCCAAAGCAACGCAAAAATGTATTATTTGATATCAAGCATGCATTATCATGATGATATTGACATAAACAGTGGTTATAAATCTAAACCAGTAATATTCACTACTTATAACAATACAAAAGGAGGTGTCGACGAACTTGTGCGCTAGTTACCTTTGCTCCCAGAATAGCACAAAATGGCCCACGGTGATATTCTTAACATTATTAAATGTTGCAGAAATCAATACTCAGGTAATATGTAAAACAAACAACGAAGATCCAAATATACAGCGATGACAATTTTTAAGAGATTTAGAAAACGCATTGGTTCATCCACATTTGAAAAGGAGAGCAGCTCTTAGCGATCTTCCGAGGACACTTAAGCTGAGACTTAGTAGAAAGTGACTCGAAGTAATGAACCGGAATATCAAGAAATGCTATTACGTGCTGTACGATGCACCGAATGCGGCTCAAGAAAGAATAGAAAAACTAGTTTTTTCTGCGACAAATGCATTGCATTTATGTGTTTAGAGCATATTACAGGTGTTATGTTTTTTATTTTTGTATTAAAAGCAAAAATTAATACACATGGCATATTTTTTTAATAACTATTAATATCATTGTTTTGTCTAGTTTAATAAAATTTAAATTATTTTTTTTTTACTAAAACGTCTTTATATATTTACCTATTTAACCCTTTCGCTCATGGCGTACTACATATAGTACACCGACTAGAAGTGCACTTTTGTAATGCTAAATGAACGACTTATGCTGCGTGGTGCCATCTATAGCTTAATAGCAGATTTACCCATTTAGTAAAATGGTAGCCAATAACGATGTCTGTAGTTCTAAAAGTTTTCAAACTAGTTGACAACCTCGTGTCCTGATAAACGGTTGCTTTCTTTATTTCCTAATTTTCGGATTACATTTTTTGCAGTAAAAAACGATTGAAAGGTAAGTTTTAATTTTTTACAAGTTTATACTTTGTTTTATAGACTTAAATATTAGGACGAAGACGCCACTTGCTGAGCAATGCTATTCGTAGGACAGCCAAGTGGAGAATTGGTGTAAAATGAATGGTGAGAGTTGCATACTGATGAAACAAAGTTATGCAGGGGTGCTGTAAGACATGTGCACTGGTAAACTTGGTAGTGTGTTGAGTTGGAGTACTGAGCAGTTTGCTGAGGATAAAACGCTTAGTTTGTGCTTCATCAGAATTCCTTGAATCTCATGTTGGGCCACCACAGCTTCTTTGGTGGAAAATTATTCAAGCTCGCTGAAACAAAATTTCCAAATGCTTCGTTCTCATTGCTGTCCATCCGGTCGTCATGGATATTTTGACTAACCTATTGAAGGTCCTTCACTGCTTGTGTTAGAATGTCAAGTCTCTTCTTTTTGCCTCCAGGCTGTCGTTTAAATGTTTCCGATGCCGATTGCTTACGAGATGGTGTTTGTTGGCAGCTCGATGTTTGTGGTAGAGTTATATTTTCCACAGATTGATCTGGATCATCGATATTTCCTTCATCTTCCTGTGATTCTGTGTCGAGTGGATCCTGTGACTCTGTATTGTGTGAAATGGTTGTTTCCTAAAATAAACAAAAAATAAAACAAAAACTAAATTAGTAAATGTTAATTTTAAATTTTGGTTTCAGGTTCCTTCCAGAGACGAACGGAACACTGTGGCTGAGGGTTGTAAGGAGCATTGGAACTTTCCAAATTGCTGTGGGGCTATAGATGGCAAAAACGTTTTAATCAAGGCACCTCCCAATTTTGGCAGTGTTTAGTTATGCAGTGTACACTACCTAAATTCCATAAACACTGGTATTCGCCATACATCTCTACAAGTTTTAAAGTTTCATCTTCGGTGAACTTCATTTTCACTATTTACACAAAACACAACTCCAGCCGGAATGACAGCGTCCCTATGCACTCTACTACTTACTCTACTCTACCAGAATTAACCGCGTTCCATGGGTAGAGTGCGCAGGCGAGTTACTTTGCCATCTGTTGCTAGTCACTCCACTCTACCACCTGATATGTACTCTACTTGCTACTCTACTGCGCCTTAGCGTTTTTATGGGTAGAGTTACTCTACTCTACCAAGTACTTGCATCATTACTCTACCTGTGTAAACGGGTCTTTACCGTTGCGGTAACTGGAATTCATTGATAAATTCACTAAATTTAAATGAATCAACTGTGTTAAAATAATTATTATTATCATCAAATTTAGACAAAATCTCTGTCAAAAACTAGACAACATTGATGTTGGTAGAGTGGATAGAGGAAAGAATTATCTTATACTAAAATACATAAACCGCATTTGAGTATCAGACCAATTGTTTCCTGAATACTTGATGAGAACTTTAATATAAGAAATATATCGATAAAGTGCATTCCAGGGCATTAAAAGAATCTACTTAATGACAATAACAATCTCCATTCTAATTTTTTTTAATGGATTTTCAGATTTATTAGCTCATCAGTTTTTTTCTGAGAAATACTGTGTGTATATTTTAGAACAATACCGTTACAATAAAACTTTTAAAAGTTTAGAATTTCTCATTATTTATGAAATTTTTATTGTGCAAAAGGAATAAAACAATTTTTTAAAAGACTAATCGCGGCATTTGTTTCATTACTCTCTGTCTTAGCTGTAAAAACGTTTACACCTTCAGTGTGATATTTTACTTCCCCTTATTTTTTATCACCCGTTCATCAGCATTTGAAACGGCACATTAAATATGTCGTCACCCTGTACAAGTGTATCACGTACACGATCTAGGTTAGTCTGATGCGGCGGCGGCGTCTTTTGCTCCCTGGAGGGTATTATCTTTATACATGACAAGTGTAGAAGACAAGAGCTCCTTACTAAACTGGAATGCATACTTCATATTAAACATACGCATTTTTGTGTAGACTTTATTGTCGTTTTTTAATCGCTAGGGAGTCACGCAAGGAATTTTCTGCAGTGTAGGTACATTATATTTTATGCAAACATACTATTTTTGTATTTTACTGAATATATGATGTATTCCTAATAAACCAAAAAAGAGAGCAAGTAAAATATGTAATTAATTTAAGGCTTCAAGTGGAAGAATTTAAAAGAGCAAGCAAAATATAGTTTGACCTATGAACTACGGAAGGTATTGTGAGAAAGACACTAAAGGTATTCTGCAACTAAAAAAAAATAATCGATGTGCAAAATCTAAACTTTGGCAACTACTAATAAATAACCACTCATTATAATACGCGCTGTATATAAGCAGCATGACCCCCCTGAAATATTGGATATATATATATATATATATATATATATATATATATATATATATATATATATATAATAACAAGAAAAGGTTAATGCGACTTATTATGAAAAGAAAGTTAGTAGGTATCGGCATAGCTCGTAACAATGGAAAAAAATATAATAAAATATGTTAATAAGATGGAAGGTGACCGTATATACGTATTTATGACTATTGTTCGTCTTCAGTACGTTGCAGCTAAGTTAGAAAAGGACCATGTTAACTTGAGAAAAGATCACTACAGGAGTAATGCGATCAATTTGTGGCACTCATGTTAGAAGACTCTGATGATTCCAGAGCAACAACTAACACATCTCATAATTGGCGTTAACCTTTTCTTGTTGTTTGAAGCGTTCTAAACGTTTGGCATTCCTTTGCTCAAGTAGCTTAGCTTCCTCCGTGGATGTGTTAGTTGTTGCTGTTGAGTAGTCAGTGTCTTCTAACAGTATTGCTACGAACTGCTCATGTACTGAAGATGACCAATAGTCAGAAATACGTATATACGGTTGCCTTCGATCTTATACACATATCGATTTATATAAAAGCCAATGATGACAAGGACAAACGGTGTTGTCCAGTAAGTTAACGACGCCACCTAGGAAAGAAATCTTAACTTCCAACATTTAACATTTCAATCTTATTTTGTTCTTAAAATGATACGGTTGATTTATTGCTAATTCATTCTACAAATTGATGATTTAAATATTGTTAATCAGAAATTTTACTACTTCACAGTAATTAGTTTTTTCACAAAATTGCTAAAAATATAGGTTACTGTAATTGTACGGTAAGATCAATAACGTATAATATGTATATACAGATTGAACGAATTTAAAACGGAACATACGAAATCAATGTATTTCGGCTCAACTCCGCTTTAGGTGGTTGGTCAACAAAAGGTTGTCAAATAATTATATTATAAAAATCCAATACTTCAGCGGGCTGATGGATTCTGAACTCATTCAAGAACAAGTCAAAACTTCACCCAAATAGGTTGCCTAGAATCACTGTGAAAACTAGACTAAACAAGCAGTTATTATGCTGTCAAACCACGATGAAGTTGTCATTTTTTTCGGAAAAATTAACGATCGATAATATGGCTGAAAATTTGCCCAGAGTAAGATCTTGGTATAACTCGACGAAATCCCAAAGGGCGGACGCGAGAGTGGATACATAAGGGGTGGCGGACAGGGGTGAAGTTGCAATTTTTTGGGGAAAAATTAACGATAAGTAATATGCCCGCCATTTTCATGGCTCATTATTTAGCCCCTAAAAACTCTAAATCCAAAAGGGCGGACAGCTGGGTTGGTACAGAGAGCCATAAAACGGGGTCAAATGTACCACTTGCCTGCGCATTTTAGGTCTCGGTAACAATTTTCAAACTGATTTTATTATGATATTTTTATACCGATTAATTTGAAAATTTGTATGCTCACTTCTGTTACTATTCTGAAAAGCGTCAAGTAGAGTTTTCCTCAAAATTTTTAAAAAAAAATTCCGTAAATAAAAATTTTCGTAATTTTTTGAGGTAAAATCTAATTTGTAGAATCCTTTCGATTTTCTGTAAATTATACCATGATTTTTTTCCAAAAATTTTAAAACGATTTTTCCGATAAGAAAAAAAAATTTAAAAAAACTTTTCTAAAACATTTGATAAAACTCTACGTCATCGTCTGAATCTTTTATAGAATATTTTGTAGTTTAAAAATAATATTATGATATTTTTTTTTCAAACTAAAGTCATATTTACTTTACAAATCACATTTTTTTCTTAAATATAAATATTTTACGAATTAATTTTTAATTGAATAAATGTTTGATATTAGAATGAAAAAAAAATATTTTCAATATAATAATCAATTGAAATTATCTGATGATTGATAAAAATTATGAAACCGGTTAAGTAATTTTATTAAATTAAAGTAATTTTATAATGTTAACTATTGAATATTTTCGATATAACAAATAGTAATTTTACTTATCTTTTATTACGATAAAAAGGTTTTTAAATTTATATTGCATAAATAATGGTTGTTCAGATATAAGAAAAATTTGATTTATTATTACATTAATAATCAAATACAAAATATATTATTTCTATTTATCAATAGGTAAAATTCAATTTGTAGAATTCCTTTAACATTTTACAAATAATTATTAATAAAAATCAATTTAATAGTGGCATTATCAATTTTTTAAGTTTTGAAATTTACTTTGTAGATATTTTCAATATGTTTTTTTAACTTTCAAATTGATTGAATTTTTTTTCATTAGTTAATTATAATTTTACAAATTCTGATTGAACATTAATTTTGCATCATTATTATTTTAAAATATTAAAATAATAATGATGCGCGTTCCATTTAGTTCAGTAATTCTAGACGCATGCGCTAAATGTAATAAGTATCAAGATGCTTTTATCCAACTTGGTGAAACTGACTTCGATTGTAATGAAGTTTTTGAAACCTTAGAAACTTTCATATGTCACTTATATGGAACAGGATTAAAGAGAACAATTCCAAAAAGAAAAGTAAACGATGTCAGATTTTCACTATTTAACCGGCAGTTTAAGTGGCATGATGTGCCACTTATACAGGTTTAAAAAAAAACTAAAAAATTTCGATGCTTCAAGCTTATCACCATGTCAAGATGAATTACACCAACATCTACTGCGAGCTCATTATATTTCAAATATTTGGACAAATGCTCATAAAAACGTACCAACAGAATTGATTGTTGAAGAACATGGTTAGGAGCTTGAAGATGAGACATATAAATTCAAATGGTTTAGTGGACCTCAGATGCCAGAATCAGTTCGAGAAGTAGTGATTGAAAATGAAGCAGATAATAAATGTGATATTACTGAAAGTGAAAGTGACGAAGATGATGAATGTGATGCCATCAATGAGAGTGAGAAAAATGACGAAATTTTTAAAGTTTTCCTAAATTTTTTTTTCTTATCGGAAAAATCGTTTTAAAATTTTTGGGAAAAAATCATGGTATAACTGACAGAAAATCGAAAGATTCTACAAATTAGATTTTACCTCAAAAAATTACAAAAATTTTCATTTACGGAAATTTTTTTGGAAAATTTTGAGAAAAACTCTACTTGACGCTTTTCAGAATAGTAACAGAAGTGAGCATACAAATTTTCAAATCAATCGGTATAAAAATATCATAATAAAATCAGTTTGAAAATTGTTACCGAGACCTAAAATGTGCAGGCAAGTGGTACATTTGACCCCGTTTTATGGCTCTCTGTACCAACCCAGCTGTCCGCCCTTTTGGATTTAGAGTTTTTAGGGGCTAAATAATGAGCCATGAAAATGGCGGACATATTACTTATCGTTAATTTTTTCCAGAAAAATTGCAACTTCACCCCTGTCCGCCACCCCTTATGTATCCACTCTCGCGTCCGCCCTTTGGGATTTCGTCTAGTTATACCAAGATCTTACTCTGGGCAAATTTTCAGCCATATTATCGATCGTTACTTTTTCCGAAAAAAATTACAATTTCATCCCTGTATAGCCACCTCCTGTACCACGAGGGGCATCCGCCTGTAAGGCAAAGTCTTAACCCAGTTACAATGAATATATTCCAATAGAGAAATGTCATATCAGTTTAAAATTTCGCCTCTATCTCTCCGACTATTAGGCAAGCTCCTCTTTCCTTTATCTAAGCAGTCAGATATTTCGGATATTTTGAGCGGTGTTGCCAAACTCATTCCTCTAGATGTTTTTTTAAATAAGGTGTTAACCATAAAATATTTACAGGAAAGAAAGGAAATAACTACAAACCATTAAGTTTATTTTTGTTATTAGTTTGTTGTAGTAGATTGGTAAATACAATGAAAAATATAGGCAAATATCCGATTTATTTAAAGATACGAAGAAGATATAACTCTCAAAAAGATCCGCAAATCGGATTATTACACGGCGATTGGCAACATTTACTTTGGGCGGCGCTATAGACGTCCTAAAAGGAGACAAATGGTTGAACGATATTTTATACAATGTCTATCACCGGGTATGGATTTATTTTTGTCCAAGTTTTATATTGGTCCACTATTTCAAATGCAGTTCAAACAGACATATATTAAATTGTATGTTCCGTTTTAAATTCGTTCAATCTGTATATTTATTTCATGTCATTGAGTAAGATAGACATACACTTACTATAAAAATAAAATGACGTTTAGCAAACGTCAACGCTTTACCAAAATAAAATAAGTTTAAAAGTAAATAAGATTAAATAAAATTAAATAAAATTAAATAAAGTTGAATAAAGGTAATATAAGTAACAGAAATAAATAAAATTAAATCAATTTAAACAGAATTACGTAAAATAAATAACAATTAAATATAATTAAGTAAAATTGCATCTGTAAAAGTTTTACCTGTAAAAACACTGCTTCATTTTCTTTTTGCTTCATTTCTCATATAAAATTTCATAAGAAAATGCTAAGGTTTATTCTGCTCATTTTTTGAGCGCTTTATGGTGGGGGTAGAATAGTTGGTAGGGTCGTGACGTATATTTGCCAAATAAGAATATCAAGGAATATGTCTTTACTTTGGTATCAATAGAACCAGGCAATATCCTAGTATAAATTAAATAAAATTATTTGGTCTTTTTAGTACAACTAGTTAAAGGTCCCGTCATTTCGGAAGGCATCTAATTTGCATATTATGAGGCATGTCGAAATTGTATAAGAACCGCCTTTGAAGTTGGTGATTGGATACTGAAATTTTAACTAAAAGACAGTGGTGTGCACTATTTAGTAGATACAGCTAAAACATATTATACTGAATAAAGGCGATTTTTTAGTTTTCAATAATTTTGAACATATAGCCAACATTTGAAAAATTATCAGTAAGATATTTGATGGGACAAAAACAATAATACCTTCGTAATACGTTTTACCTGAACAAAAAAACTATTGTTATTGTACAAAAGAATTATTAAGTTCTGAATATTGACAAGTTTAACAAAAGGGATTTTTAAAATAGCAATTAATTGTCAAGCGTATTTTCCAAAATATCAAATACCAATAAAATACCAAAATATTAAAGAGTGACGATAATTATATGCTAATGAACGGTCCCAATTACATGTACCTAGAACTTCTACCTGATTTAATTCTTTTCTTGGAAGCCTTTTAGTGATATAATAAAGTCATTTTTATGTCAACACTCGCTGTCACTATCGTCACTTCCTAAGTTTATCATAATGGGATTAATATCTTCTTGACGGTCTATTTGGACTTCGGATGTTAAACAACTGTCTTCTATTTTAATTGCATGATGACATCGTTTTCTCCACTCATCTGGGGTTATTTCGGAAACTCGTTTTTCCAACAGTTGTCTCACATCTTCCAATTTGAAAGTTATGTTAGTTTGTGCGATATTATTTTTAATCGCAGCCCATATTAGCTCTATCGGATTTAAATCCGGATGGTATGGAGGTAACCGTAAAGGAGTGTGACCATATTCACGCAAAAGTTCATCGAATTCATACCTTTTGAAACGATTTTTATGGTACTTAATCAACGCATACAATTCGGGTTTAAAACTTTGAGGGTTAAATGTTATATTGTTTTTAATCAGCCAATCAATCATATCTTTTATTTTTGGAATTACTATTAGGCGGAGAATTCACTTGCTCCGAATGGTATGAGGCATTATCGCAAACGATTACTGAGGTTGGCAGTAAATTTGGAATTAGTTTTTCCTTTAGCCATTTGCGGTAATTCGTGGCATTCATTTCTAAGTGGTAGTCACTGGATTTACTACCAGACTTAAATATTAAAAGCGCGTTTGGAATAAATCCCATTTCACCACCAGCATGCACTATTATTAAACGTTGACCATTCGAAATGTTCATCAGTAACCCTTTACTAGAATTATCATTCCAAGTTTTCGACAAAGTATGTCCACTGTGTACATATGTCTCATCGAGGTAAACAATGGGTCTGTTTTCGTTTCTTTAATGTTTGATAAGTCTTAAATATTTGATTCTCCAAGTCCGTATTTCCGCCTTTTCAACCAACAATTTTCTGTTGTCCCGTGCTCTTCTCCAACGGAAATTCATATTTCGAAGAATTCTTCGAAACGAGGCTTCTGATACTTTCATGTCCAAATCTCTCTCAATTTTGTTCTTCAATTTATTAACAGTAACACGACAATTCTCTGTTCTATGAAAATCATGAATTATACGCCGAATATCTGTAATTTCATATTCTGGTAAATCTGTCACAGGTGACTTTCGTAAAGGTCTCTTTAAAGAAAATTCAATTTTGTTTTTATTATCTAGAGACCGTTTGCTCTCTTGTAGTATTCTGGATACGGTCCGTACAGAAATGCCTATAACGACGGAAATATAATCAGCGTGTAAGTAAAATTAAAGATGCAGTCAGAAAAGATCTGGAGAAAATGGGAGTGAGAAAATGGGAAATAGTGGCACAGGACCGACAAACTTGAAAGGCAATAGTAAATGCGGCAAATACTCACGAAAAGTTGTAACGCCATTGATAATGATGATGATGACGGAAATAATAATTCAAAATAATTGGTATATTGCAGAAATAATTCTTTAAATTTTAAATAGACAACATAAAATTGTTCTGAAGCTATTTTCTTGTGGCATTTTAAAGTAATTACTATTTAAATGGGAATAAGCCACAATTATAGGTTAAAGTACGTTTATTGACGTTTCAATTTCCACTTCGGAAATCGTTCTCAATATACAAACATTAGTAAATTACTAATTTTTACAATTTACTAATGTTTGTATTTTGAGAACGATTTCCAAAGTGAAAATTGAAACCTTAATAAAAGTACTTTGACCTTTAATTGTGGTTTATTCCCATTTAAATAGTAATTACTTTAAGACAACATAAAGAAACAAAAAAGTACATTTAGAAGTAACTCACGGCGATATCAGAAAATTAAAAAATGAATAAATATGAGCTTTCTACGAAAACAAGAGCCTATGAACTCTTTCTACACATATGGAAAATGATGACGATCTATTACTAAATGAACTAGCTAGGGGAATAATGATAATTTGGTAAAATTATTTTACAGTAAATGTGGTTATTATTTTACAAAAAGTTATGGTAAATAAAAATGAAGTAGTAGTGGAAACAAACCATGGAATTGTAGATGACCACATAGTAATAGAACTACCTACAGACCAAGAAGTAGTAAACAAAATAACGAAGTAAACGTAATATTAGCTAAAAATAACGACTGTAACGAAAGTGCAGAGAATACGATATTTAGGACACATCGAAGGAATGAAAAAAGAAATAATTTGAAAATGCTATTTTCGACACACCCAATACAAAAGAGAAGCGAAGGTAGGCAAAATGGGGTACAAAAGCAGAGTATGAAAGATTGACAAACAAGTGACATTGAGAACTAAAAGTAAAAAGTGTTGGAACATTGAATTTGAATATCAAAAATTAATACTAAATGCCTTGTGAATGAAACTCCTTACCTGTTGCTTCAGCAGTCTTATTTTTTACCATTAGCAGAGTGTCCATTTCACTTTTCATATTTTTAATATAATTATACACATTAAATATTATTTGACGACCCTGCTCTTTAATAACGCTACGCTTTTTTCCGTCCATTTTCAGCAAAATTGTTCGAAAATAAAATTATCTAATATTTAACACACACAACTTGTTCTCAACTGCAGTGCTGCAGTACTGAGTATTGAAATTATTTACTGCTAAGGCGTGGCTTAAGTAGAAATGTCAAATTTTGACCTCTGCCCAGTGCGATAATATGCAAATTAGATGCCTTCCGAAATGACGGGACCTTTATTTGAACTTTTAATTTGGTAAAAACAGTGTTCGTCAACTTAATACTGTTTATACGTTTATACACTCAGAGTTTGTGAACTAATCGGTTTGGCTCTAATCGGTCTTTAGATCTATCTATGAAGGAGAGTTCCATAAAGTGAACATTTCATTTAAAAAACCTAAAGTAGATACGTGCCATAAATGTGATGTGCTTGGTAATAAAAAACTTAAAGTTACTGAAAGCTAAGATGAGAAAACTAAAATAAAAGATGAGATAAGTATTCATCACACTGCTGCAGACAATGCATATTGTAACGATACGATCGTTAATAATTTAACATTTCGAACGTTAGCAAAATTACAGTCAAATAATGAAATCTAATTCTTACACTAGTTCGTTCGTTTAATTACAGTGAATATTTCCGAAATTTTGTAATGCTTGATATTACGATACTCCCTTATTACTCCTTATTTTAAGCTACCACTGATACTGATATAGTCTTTAGTCACCACACCATGATATGTGTGTCTTTCATATGCAACGTAACAATTTTGTTTCTCTTTTAGTTTTGCTTTATACTAACAACTTCAAAGTGTTTCAAACGATATGTGAGTTTGGTTTTAGAAATTGTCATTTAGATCAAGGAAACGTTTCTCAGAATACGTTGAGTACTGTTATGTTAACCTATTTATGCCCAGCGGTTTTAAAAAACAATATGTCCCTAAGACATAAAGAAAAGATATAAAGAACGGCTCAACAGGTGCGCATCGTAAATGCTATAACGCGTTTTTATACAGCAAAATAAAATCTTATTTTTTATTTTATTATAAATAAAAAAAATTATTGTATTGTATAATATCGTCGCCGTGGATGTGAAGAGAGCTAACCAACAAAAGTCAGTTTCGAGATAATGAGCATTTTAGATTACCATGTCCAGGATAAAATACATTTTAGCTTATAACTTTCCAGCTCATTGAACTATTCTTAAAATTTTTTTAGGATTTATCAAACAAATTGTTACCTACTTTGTACTGAACCAAACACTAATAAAACATTGATTTATATGAGGGTAGAAGGGTTTCGTTTACTTAGCTCCATTCACCACTAGATAACTTTTCACTACTTATTTTTTTTTTGTCATACTGGTTTTTTGTTGTGTGAGAAGATCTAAGTCTACGAAATTAAATGATACAAGGTAATACAAAATAAGTATAATAAATAACACAAAAGTATAATAAATTTAATTTATCCGAATTCCGAATCGTCTGCAGCGATTCTCTCTATTGGTTTTAAAAGTCGGAGGTAGTAATCATGGTAGGTGGCTGGGATAGTACTTGACCTACAAAGATCTTGTAGATCTTTTAGTTTCTGAGGCTCTATTCCTAAAGCAGAAGGATAAAGTTTCGGAACCTCACTGAAAACATTGTTGTCAACTCGAGTGTTTCAACGAATGCACAATTGTTTGAAGTCTACCTGACTAAGTTGTATTTTATAGAAGATTATAATATCAAGGTGTTCTTTTCTAGATTGCAGCCATTTGATATTTAGCCACTTCATAACATCGCCATCGACTGTCTTTGTTTTGTTAATAATTAATTTTTCGCTGTAAGTTTTAAAATCTATAAAATGACTGTAATCTAATTCCTTAACGACGTGTAGAGGGTGATTTACTTTGGCTGTTCTTGCCACTGTGTACCAGGCGTCAGGCACATACATATATATTTATTTTTCGTCCCCTACATTCAATCGCAGAATGAACGCTGTCGCATTCCATTTTGGAATGTCCGGATTCCATGAATTTTTGATTAATAATTTGCAAATTATCAAAAGAAGACAAAGCTTTTATAAACATTGCAGATAAAATGGAATTTCTATTTTGACCTATTACAGTATCAGAATAAAATGTTACTTCACTCACTTCAGATGGTAGCTCAGAAAGCATGTTCCATAAGCATGTAGCTACTTCTGATGATCCTTTTGTACCATTCAATGCATGCCACATGTAGTTAATAGCAACAGTAGTTTTGAGATTATACACCGTAAAATTATAGGTATTTAGTTTCTGTTTATAATATAATTGCCCCACGTCCAATTGGGAAGTCAGTAAAAGCTTTTTCATATGCATAATGAAGGTGCTGAAAATATTATCAATTTTAGCACGATCTTTGTCAATTTTCTTATGCTCTCTAGCCTCCTTCTTTCGAAGTTGATGTAAATTGTATTCATCTTGATGTTTTTCTTTTTCGTCTTCGGTTTTATTTGTGAATTGCGTGCAAAAGCTACATTGGTCTTTTTTTGGTTTATGGAAACCATAGTTAAATTAGGTGCTGAATATATGTTTATAATAATAAAACGACACTGAATCATCTTCCTGATACTCTTCGCAGTATTTTAAATAATCCTGGTAAAGTCGTTTTTCAGATAAACCAGAAAGTAAGTATTTCCTTTTGGTTGAACTTCGACAATAGTGAGAATCAATCACCGGTAGTGATTTAATGTGATTACATACTACCTCCTTTTGATTATCTGGGATTGTATTATTTTATTATTACTATTTGTGATAAATACGACATTGTACGTTTTTAATTTGATTAAACTTTTCTTTGCAACAAGATTTTACACTCAAATCAATGTGCCCAATCAGAAATATTATTATCATCTGTAGATCGTACACGTACACCCACTTGTCTTAAACCTAAGCTCAATTACATAAAATTGTATATCAATATAAATGAACAGCAATAAAATTATCTTACGATTATAACTACTCGCAGACAAAGAAGCTTTCAAATAAAATAAATTTAATAATTGTTTCAATCGAGTACCATGAGATTTTGCTTTAACAGCAAACCCCAGCTAACGATAAGGTGACTAATCGACTGTCGTAATAATTTATCTGTCTGTTGTTATTTGCACACTAAGCTCAAGCGTCTGATAGCTCTGTTCACCACTGACAATATTTTCAGTACCCGGTGGTGGTAAGTGGCATAGATCACTTCACTTCAAAAAATAAGGATTGTGAATTCACTTAGCGTCCTTTCACACTTTAGAATATAAACTATTTGAAACAACATATTCACTTAGATCTCTTCACTACATTATAAAATCTTTCTTTCTGATTGCGATGCTGCAGTTAGCTCATTTTTAAGAAAATGTGGGTTAGCTCTCTTCTCATCCACGACGACGATATATATTGTTTGTTTCCTTTAGAGTCCATAAAAACTATATATTAAAAAGAATATTTAACATCACTTCTTTTTTCTTTAAATATCATGTCTCTTATCAAACGTTAATTGTCATCATCTTTATAAGTTCTTAATATGTTTCTCTATCAGCTGCTGACTGAAATAATTCTTTAATTGTAATATGCATAGTTTAACCCGCGATCACTGTCGATGTTATAAAAAATCTAACAAATTCGAATTTACCCTTATATTTTTGATTTTCGGGTAGTTATGATTTAAAGCTTCTAGATATGCCTGGTGATGCTTTGGATATATTGCATTTTAAAGCGAAACAATGGGTTGGAGTGGGAGGTGCGGACTGCGCGGTCGCGGTGCACGTTGGATAAAATCTAACACGACAGTGATCGCGTACTCGCTGTCGAGTAAGGTTGTTGTTTATTTCGCGTAGTCTGTCGAGATTATTTACGCTCGTCTTTTACACTTATTATCTAAAATGGATGAGAAAACACAAGAACAATTGATAAAATGGTTCGAGGATTGTGAGAGTGATGTGGAAATGGATAATAACTCGGATTCAGATGCTCCATCTGGGCATAGTGAACACTGTTCCGATACAGAACAATCTGGGTTGAGTGAGAGTGAGGAAATAATTGAAAGTGAGCCGGTTCCATCCACAAGTGCTTCAAATATAACTATTTTGCCAATTGATATGCCAATCTCTAGAGGAAAAGACAAAACAGAGTGGCTTCATCACAAAAGAACTGATCTCAGAAATAAAACTTCCCGGGAAAATATAATTACGAAGTTTCCAGGCGTAAAAAATGTAGCGAAACGATATAAAACAGCTCTAGATTGTTGGAAATTGTTTTTCCCTGATGAGATAATTTCCTATATTGTTGATTGCACCAATCAAAAATTAGATAAAATGTGGCCATCATACAATAATTCAAAAAACTGCGCGCCAACCGATTTTATAGAAATTAGTGCATTCTTGGGTTTGCTTTATCTGGCCGGAGTCAAAAAAGCTCAGCATTTGAATACCGCAGAGTTATGGAGCACCGATGGAACCGCACCGGACTTTTTTGCGGCTACATTATCAAAATATCGGTATCATATTCTGGTTCAAGCTATAAGATTTGACGACAGCAATTCAAGGAAGGAACGAGCAAAATTTGACAATTTAGCCCCTATACGTCACATTTTTGATGCCTTTGTTCAACAATGCTTGAATACTTACACAATTAGTGAATACGCAACAATTGATGAAATGTTGGAAGCATTTCGGGGTAGATGCAAATTTAGACAGTATATTGCTAATAAACCGGCAAAATACGGGATTAAAATATATGCGCTTTGTGATGCTAGAATGTTCTATACATCTTATATGGAAATTTATGCTGGCAGACAACCCAATGGGCCTTTCCAAAAGCCCAATGATGCGAGTAGTGTAGTAAAACGACTTATTCAACCAATTAATAACTCAGGAAGAAATGTTACTATGGACAACTATTTTACATCGGTTCCTCTAGCCAATGATTTATACGAAAACCACAGATTAACTATAGTAGGTACAATACGAAAAAATAAAGCCCAAATTCCTCCAATGCTACTGGATGTTAAAAATCGGCCAATAAAAAGTTCCATATTTTTGTATGGTGACAAAGAAGGAAATACGAAAAACCATTGTATATTAGCTTCTTACGTACCAAAAAAGAACAAAAACGTACTAATGTTATCAACATTGCATGACGATGATTCCATAGATCCTTCATCCCAAGATCTGAAACCTGAGGTCATTACCTTTTACAACAGTACGAAGGGAGGTGTAGATGTCGTTGATCGGCTAAAATCAGAGTATTCTGTGAGCAGAATAAGTAACCGTTGGCCCCTTACTGTCTTTTGTACTCTGCTCAATATTGCAACTGTAAATAGCCAGATAATTTTTAGAAGCAATACTAATGTAATTTTAAAACGAAGAGCTTTCATTACTGATTTAGCAAAACAACTTGCACTATTCCATGTAACTCGTCGAGCATCTATACCAAGGTTATCTACAAGTCTTCGTCAAAAAATACATAACGTAGCTGGAATCAAACCTCAACCGGCACCGTCAACAGGAAATAATGAAAAACCAAGATGCTTTTACTGCCCAGTAAGAAAAAACCGCTTTACCCAACATCGTTGCAATATGTTTACTTACCTTTTTAGCTTACTTATTCCCTTTTTGTGTTTTTTTAGGCAGTGAGACAGAATAACGTTAAGCAATTGTTCGCAGAGTCTAAGCAAAACAGGGAATACTTTGCTTAGCACAACTTACTTTTTCTTATCTTTTAACTTACCCTTTTCGGTTTTGTTGCCATAATTATGTTAAGTTTGAATGTGTTAAATAATTTAGTTTCAGTTTTAGCTTATTAAAATGAGTTATTCCCCTTCATATGGACCCAACAGAAACCGACCCAGGGAGAGTCTGACCAAGTTACGGCTCCGGCTACACCTGTCAATACGTGCTCAACACAAGAAAAGAAATTCAAAATCAATTTATTAGAAGAAGACTCAATAAAAGACCTATATAAGCGAAGATTGGACCAAAAGCTAGAAGAGTTTCGGTATGAATCATTAGAACAAACATACGAACACATAAAAACCTGCATGAAGACAGCAGCCCTAGAAGCTCTTGGAGAAGCGGACCAAAAATACACCCACCAAACTACGAAATTAACCGAAGACACAATAACATGCATAAAAGAGAAAAAAGAACTTCATATAAAATACCTGAACACAAAAAACTATGAGGACTTGGAACTATACAGAAAAAAAAATAAAGAAGTGAAAAGAAAAGTAGCAAATGAAAAAAATGAAAGATGGGAAAAAACATGCACAGAGATAGAACAGCACATAGGAGGAACGAGAAATTCAGAGTCATGGCGCATCTTAAAATCGCTCCAAAGAAATAAGACAGAGAAAATCAAGATCGGTCAAATAAAAAAAAACGAATGGCAAGAATACTATAACAAATTGCTAACCGAAGACCGCCCCGAACTCAAACAATCAGAAATAGACGGAATAGAAATCTACACACATGACGAAATCGAATTAAGCCTAGCAGAGGTAAAAAGAACGATCAAAACTCTAAAGAACAAAAAAGCAGAAGGTCCCGGCGGAATACCAAATGAATTGATAAAAAACGGATCGAAAAAGTTATTCCGTATGATACATAAAATGTTTGAGAGAGCACTGAATGGAAAAGACTTACCGGCAGAATGGACCCAAGCATATATGACATCAATATACAAGAAAGGAAATAGAAAAAACTGCGAAAACTATCGGGGAATCAGCATTATATCGTCTATAGGCAGACTGTATGGAAAGACCATAAAGGAAAAATTAGAAATATATGTACAAGATAAAATCGGAGAAGACCAGGCAGGTTTCACAGCGGGGAAAGCATGCTTAGATCACATTTACACGGTCGAACAACTAATAGAAAATAGAATGGCCAAAAATAGATCCGTCCATCTGGCTTTTGTTGATCTTAAGAAGGCATATGACTCAATACCTAGAACCAAGCTATGGGAAGCAATGGAAAACATCGAAGTTCCACGAAGATTAATAAACGCGGTAAAAGCACTCTACAAGAATAACGAAGTAGCTATCAAAACGGGCAATAGAATATGCAGTCCATTTAAGACGACAAAGGGACTACTACAGGGTTGCTCCACATCCCCCACCCTGTTCAAAATATTCCTGGAAAAAACCCTGAAAGCATGGAAAAGAAAGTGCGAAGGAATGGGTATACCAGTAAGGAACGAATATCTATATACGCTAAGTTTTGCCGACGACCAAATAGTGATCGCACAAGACGAGGATGACCTCAGTTTTATGATGAGAAAACTGGAGCAGGAATATACAAAGAATGGGATGGAAATAAACCTAAAGAAAACTGAATACCTAACAACGGAGAATACAGAAATAAAACAGCTGGAAATAGAGGAAGGTAAACAAATCAAAGGAACAGACAAGTATAAGTATTTAGGTTTCATAATATCAAACAAAGGAACAACGGAGGAAGATATAAAAAATAGACTAGGACAAACAAGAGACTGCATACGAAAATTGAATCCGATACTATGGAATAAGAACATCAGCATAAAAACAAAGAAAAAAATATATAATACCATGACAAGAAGTATCCTCACTTATGGGTGTGAAAATTGGACAATAAATAAGAAAACCAAAAACAAAATAAGAGCAACAGAGATGGAATTTCTAAGGAGAAGCTGCAGAGTAACAAGAAGAGATAGGATAAATAACATGGAGATTAAGAGGAGAATGGGCATGAACTCCGACATAATAGACTACATCGAACAGAAGAGGTTAACCTGGTACGGACATGTCAGAAGAGCAGACCAAAATCGGTGGATAAATAGAATAACAGAGTGGAGCCCGATAGGAAAAAGAAAGAGAGGCAGACCGCGAAGATCTTTCAGAGATGAGGTGGACGAAGCAATGAGTAGAAGAAACCTACAGGAAGGGGACTGGCTAAACAGGAAAAATTGGAGAAAACGGTTGAGTGAAGGAATACAGTGAAAACTGTGGAAATCCTTGTATATATAAAATGAGTTATTGGGAAACTAAAATTGTTTTATTGAAAAAACACTAATGTTAGATAAAATCTAACACGACAGTGATGGTGTAATAAAATTAACGACATTGATGCTGGGCTAATATTGCGTAGCCCAGATAGCTATTTACGTAGTATCCATATTTTGCCTTCCACTTTTACCTGTATGATAAGGCGAAGTAAGTGCTACTTGAGTCCTCTGATTATGTGTCCAAAATAGTTGGTTTTTTTTTCATTATGTTGTTCAACAGCCGACGTTCAATGTCCATAATTCTGAGAACACACTTGTTGGAAGTAT
Source organism: Diabrotica undecimpunctata (assembly GCF_040954645.1). NCBI lineage: Eukaryota > Metazoa > Arthropoda > Insecta > Coleoptera > Chrysomelidae > Diabrotica > Diabrotica undecimpunctata. Next base: position 40,373,030 of record NC_092808.1, on the reverse strand, counting down.
CCGAGATCTATGATACTCTTAGAATCCGGCGGTATTCGGTATAAAAGGGGTTACAAATTTTCAAAACGTTTTCGGTCCAGTTGGACCATCATCAGTGCGACATTTGAAACTAGCTATGAAAATAGGTGTAAAACCTTTGTAATATATGACAATTATGGTAAATTGTAATAATATCGTCGGAGTTATGGAAAAAGGGCGAATTCACCAAATCTCAATTTTTCAGGAGAGCACTTTCTAAGGTTTAGACCCTCAGGAAAATTATTGAGTATTATTCAAATAAGCTGTAATTTTTTATTTCAATAGTGTAAACATGTCATTTTTGTATTCTTTAAGTTTCAAGATTTCTAGTAAAGCCGTTTAGTGATAATAAATATTTGTATTGCTAAATGTAACCTATTCGCCCTTCTTACATATCTCAAAACTATTCATGATGGCTTTTTGGACCCTTAGCACTTTATTTGTACAAACTAAAAACAGTATATTTAGAAATAAATCAAAGAAAACTAGCTTAATACTCATTTTTTATTACAATTTTGTGTTCTTTACACATAAATTGAATAAGCAAAAACATTGGTGAGAAAATATAAAAAATCATGTACAGATTGTTTATTTTTAATTTTTTTCTTTTGACATGATGATTCTTTGTTTTTCTTCTGACACGATGATTTGATTTTTGTCTGAGACGATGATTGTTCTTTCTGATCAGCTGAAAATTTTCTTGTTGTGTTTACATTCCTTCTTTTACCACATCGAGTGTCACCTTTTGGTATATCCTCAAAGTATTTGTGATGGTACACGATGGTACACAGGTCCATGAGATCTTTGTGTTTAGTGACTGTTATGGGCAACCGACTGCTGCCTTAGGGAGTAAGTCAATTGTAGAGGGCCTTCCCATATTTTTCAGGACTTTGATTTCTTGATAACTTTTGTCATTGTATTCGTACTTGAAAAAAATAGAATCAGGTTTATCTTTCAAGAACCTGAACCATTTGATTTTTTTCCAGCTGACTAAATCCCCAGTTACAGTTTCATACCTTATTTTTTTTTTGTTGGTTTGAGCCAATTCGTTCCAATCTATGAAAGATGTGTGCTCCAAATAAACAATGTTGTAAGGCTTTGGTGTTTTTCTTGCAGTCTGACAAACAACATGCCATTCTGAAAGTACATTAATTTGTACATGCTTGGCTGCGCTTTCAATTGTTGAATGCATCGAATCACCTTCTTGCTGAGAGTGTCCTGGTTTATAAAATACGTGATCGATTACTTTGCAATTCGTACATCTGACAGCATGTAATAATGCAGTTGCAAAATATTGATTTAAATTTTGCCCATAACAGCTATCGGTCATTAGGAACAATTCTTCAGTTTGTGGATGGTTTGCTATGTAATGAAATACACAGGTTCCTATTTTATTAGCACCTCTTTTCCCTTCGGTCTCGTCCCATAGGTTACAAGTTCATTTCATATTCATCTGTCCTTGATTTCTTTTCGTCTAGGGTCAGTGATTTGTAATGATTACAGGTACTGCATTGATCCTTCTTAGGCTTATGAAAGCGCAGGTTTCCATAGGAGTAGAAATAGGCTTTGTACATTAATTTGAAAACAGGGTTTCACAATGCTTTTTTTATTGTTTGAATCTAGTTTTTCATTTTCTATAGTGGTTTTTGAGTTATCTTCCCTACATTTTTCAAGATATAAAATATATAACTTTTCAAGATTGAGTTGTGAAGAAAGGTAGAGTTTATTGCTGGACTTTCTGCAGTAGTGGGATTCTTATTTTGGTATGGATTGAATATGCTGACGGGTGTTCTTCAATCCAGGCTGGTATTTTGTTCACAGTCGAGGCTTTCCCTCTTTGGTCAGTCGATACAATTCCAGCAACGCTCCTTTTTTCCAGACAGGTCCGAACAAATTTTTATGTTACGGACAAAACTGACAGGAAAAATAAACGACAAACACGAACGTGCTCTGAGTGTTTCTCTAAATGATAGTGAAGACTGAAAGTTTTTCTCTGGATGCAGGACTACTTCGTCGTCTACTAGGTTCACTTTCAACTACAAAAGCGATTAGCAACAAACTGTCGTTGTCGGTCTTGACAACGATCATCTTCTCCCATTTTCCAAAACTGAAAGAAAATATAATTTTTTTCAAATTCGAAAAATTTGTCACATTACTTAAGAAAGCATTCACAAAAGTTTGCCTTTCTTTTTCACCATTTTTCCCTTTACATTCCTGTAGGTTTTACCAGCACTCCTTAAACACTTTCTTTCTTCTTGTTTCTTTTTAGTTGTAGCCTTATTCGTATTGTCAGTCTTCTTTTTTTTTAATAAATGTTCAGTATTATTTGTCAAACTCAAAGCATCATCAAATTCTGAAAGCTCCAAAATCATGTGACGCTTCGATATTTGCTGTCTCAAAACCTTTTTGTTTTCAAAAATGATGTTGCAATGGTAGCACATGAACCCCTGTCTAACATAATTTTTGTCATTTACTTGATTTGGGGGTGTTCCTAAGCATGACTGAATATTAGTATCAGGGGGCTCGCATATTGCGTCGTAGGTGATTGTTGGGTCAGTTAAATCTGGATGATTTAATGTTAGTTCTTTAGAAAGTAGGTCATCGATGACTTTGGATGTCACAGCTGAAATATCCACAATGTTTTCTACGCATAACGATAGCATAAATTGCTCATTTTCCTCGATGAATGATGGGCTTGCCGGTTGAAGTTGCTGTAATCTTGTATACGCTCTTCATTATTATCTAATTGGCCTAGCTCTTGTTCTGGTATTTTGGCACTTACTTGCATGTTTGTGTTATTACCGTGGTCAAACTCACTGTTTAGAACCTCCATATTTTGCTGGGCAAGAGCCATGATTTTTTTAGAACGTGATTGAAACATTTTCCCCCCGAAATAAAACAAAAACGTAAATGTGTGGTTTCGATAGTATTTATTGTATCTAGATTTAATAGACTAGATTTAAAGACTTTCCCTACAATGGAAGGTTACTTCTATTTTAAGTTATATAACGTAAAGAGTTTAGGCCTAGTTAAGAATACACAGCCCATAGTGTGCAATTAAAAGTCAACTGGCATTATTTGGTATTTCCATAAACATACCAAGGTACTACAATACAATACTAACAGCCGAATAATTATTTTTGTGCTGTAAGCATGAGTTTTTGACGAATTATAGGCGTACTAACATTTAAAAACACTACAGAAACTAATACTTGGACGTAGATTAGGGATATTAGAGATACTATTTGTAAACAAAGAGTTCAAAAAACCGTTATTAGGGATATATTCCAAGGTTTAGTTCACACAGTTGTGGCTTTGGTAGTAATACAAAATTTTAGCATATGGAAGATGTTACAATAATTTATTGGTACTTACCAAGATAATACACTCAAGAGTGAAATGTTAATACATAAATTACACAGAAAAACATATAAACAATTGAGTAAACAGATATCTACACCACCACTCAGTTTGAAAATCTTTCAGAGCTAACCTCAAAACAAAACAGCTGACAACAAAAGCCGGTAGCCTGATCTAGCATCAGTGCTACCAACCAACGGCTTAATTGTTAGCGTAGTAAAAGAGTGGGTTAGAGAGCTATAACAATGAGGTTTCAAAATAAAATTCGTGTGTTGTCTATCGTTTTGTCACACAATCACAATAATTATGACTATAGTATATCATGAAAATATAATCGTGTTATTATTACTAATGTTAGAAGGTCCAACGTGCACATTCGCCCTTCTTACCTACATGTTCGCCCTATTTACATAATACAAATTGTTAAGAATCAAAAGTAAGAAAGGCGAATGTGCCCATTCGCCTTTTTAACACACTTGAAATTACATTCGCCTTTTTTTCACTTGAGGTTCCTATGGAAACCATTGGTCATACAAGTTCGCTATTTTTACATAACTGTAGCTCCCGATATCCACATGTCAAATCGGCGAAAACATCAAAAACGTAAAAATGGCGGATTCGCCCCTATTACATAACAACGACGATATAATGGCACAAGGTCCATATTATTGGATTTCACAAAAAGGGAACATACATACATACATAATTATATACTTCCCTTTTTTCTTAAGACTGCACTTGCAGCGAGAATTGGTAGGACAAACAAAAATAGTCTTATTCGAACTCACAAAACCTATATTCAGACCGCTATAGAATACCAATCTAACATCTACTGCGTGCTTAACAGCTCTCAAAAATTAAAACTTTTAAGAACAATAAACAACAAAAACAAAAAACTTCATATTCCGTACATTCTGATGGAAACATGCATTAAAGATCTCTCGGAAAAGAACACAGACTTCCTCAAAGCTACACCGCTAGCCTACCGCACTCTCTTTATCTAAGCACTTTTCCTACCCCGAACAATATTATCCTACTGCACAATAATACCTGTTTGCGCCAAGAAAATAGCAGCAACTATTTTCTGGCTCGGCGATGCCGGAGACTGACTCTCGAAAGCTGACGAGACCTGGCCGTCAACTCAGATGTTTCACAACTGAATTTTAGTGTAATACACTGGTTTTGGAGTTAACCGAAAATGTACAAACGGCTACAGGAACAATAGCAACTAGAACAGCAGTTTCTGTTACCATCAGATTAAACACTCACAAACACAATTTTCATACTAACTTTGCTGGACCTAGGGTATTGACTAAAGGCCGACCGTTTCTGCTAGAGTATTAATCTGGTCGATCGTACCCTGTCTTAAAGAATTGATCTGAGACAAACCTATTCTTTCCTGTGACTAAGTACTGATTAGTCGCTGTCCGCTTTTTGCTGGACCTATTATTGATCGGCCAATTCTATCTCTATTACTTTGTCTCGTCCTTCACCGCGTGTGTATTAACACACCGTAATTACCGTTTAGATTTTATGACATTATTAATAGTATTTTATTTTGTGCAGGTATTACACAGTGAGTCATCGAGTCGTCAATACAGCCGTTTCTAGGATTAACGTATAAATAATTCCGTACATATTATTATCTCAGAGACAATTTTGTTTTGTTATTTTATTTATTTAGAATATATTTTTATTTAAATTAAACCTGAGTTTTACTGAATCTGTTGTCTTACTTCTGTACGACGAACCAAATTTAACACAAACCCAAAAGATGATGATGCATTTTAAACAAGGACATGTCATGTTAAATCTCAATACATAAAAATGTACCCTACCCAATTCCTAATCTGAACAACAATGACATAACACTCCGTATATATTAAAGTTCATCACTACTGGAGGAAAATCTACACCGCTGGATAAACTCTCGGTATAGCATAATTGTAAAAAACCTGTGACTCTCATTATGATTAGTTTTATAAAATATAAGCATTTTTTAAATATTCATTTTTGCCCGAAGAGAAATTCTAAAAATATTTGAATCCATCCTGATTTCTTCCTCATATGTTAACCATTGACTCGAAAATATATGGGTCTTAATAACAGGTATGACTATAAACGAAACAGGATCTTCCTTTTTATAATTCATCGGTTTTAACACCTCCACAGGTCGATAGCTAATGCATAATGCATCAATTTAAAAAGTTTTCTGCGTGGTAGCCGGCCATTTTGCCTGTTCTATTATAACAGGGGTGAATTTAAAAATAAATGAAAAAGCTAATAAAAACTTTACATCCAACTTCTTACAAATAATCAATACAGACTGTATTTTGTTACCAGTGTTTGCAATTTTTTATCAATTTACCTCCTAACCGTGGATATTTGTCTAGTGAAAACAATTTAATGTCGAATTTTTTTTGTTTTTATTTAGAATTGTAAGCACTTAGTGGTGCCCATTATTTGTATTTTTTTTTGGCAATCAGTTAATGTCAATATTGGAAGAGGAATATATTATGTACTTGGATGTGTAAATGTTTTTCCTTGCCTGATTAAATCTGATAAGGTAAAATATATTTTAGATATTGTCGTACGTTCAAAAAGTACGTCATTAAATTTTCCTTTTATTATTTATATAAGGTTTCAAATTAAAAATTTAGATTAAGCATTTATGTATACCAGTAAAAGAAAAAATATCTTGTATTGCAAAATTTAGAAATACCTCTTTTTTGCAAAAAAAATAGAGACGTTTATGCTGACTAATATTATGTTCAACGAACAGATCTACGGAGCTTGTATTTCAGTGAATCCAAAAGTAGAGCTGAATTTTTTTTGTATAGTACCCGATGACTCCAAGGCAGTTTAAATGGCTTTACTAGAAGTATTAGAGCTAAATTTCAGTCTTTCAAAATTCTTTGAACCAAGAATCCCCTGACATGTCATCCCTTGACAAATCCTTACGAAACTCTCCAACGTTGGTTCTCTAATAAAAACCTCTTATAATGATATCCTATCAACATCGTACCCTACGCATACAATGCTATATTATTTGTAGCGAAGATGACCTGCAGATGATACTATATCCATTTTGTTAAACAGAAAAAAAAATAGTAAATTAAACAAATTTTGTTTTTTGTTACTTAGTGAAAAATTCTTCTAATAATTTAATTTTATCTGACTGATCTATATTGACAATTCAGACATACATAATACATTTTAAAGTAGACGACTTTAAAATGATATTGCCAATATTGTTGAGTTGCGTTCCTGGGACGACTTTACTTATAAGATAGTTCATTCGATTACATGAAATCAACTTTAACTTGAGAATATCCGTCTGAAAAAATCATAACATGTAATTCGTCTTTAAAAAGACAAATACATGCCATGATGACAGTAAAATTCTCCTGTTAGTGATTCCATAGTAAATTATGAGGGAGAAACCAGGAAAAAACCTCATAATACTATCCCGACATGGTAAGTATTTGATATTTGATCGTGCATTTAGTTTACCTTCAATAAACACCAAATTCCGATTTTATATGTTTGTTATTTAAAAAAAAAATAAATTGAAACGTCAAGAAAAAAATAACAGATGACAATAATAACAGATAAAAAGAATTAGAAAACCTCGATCAAATATTTAGGAGAGGATTTAACAAGCTACCGAGACATCTATAAGAAAAACAGCCACCCAAGTCAGAAAAGCAACAACCACTGTATCTAGGATTGAAAATAAAAAACAAGAGTAGGACCAATACTTACATACGTGATAGACATAAGAACTGATAAAAAGAAAACAAAATATTCCATAAGAACACCTGAGATAAAGACATTAATATCTATCGCAGTATTGGAGTATCATAAGTATTGGAAACCATCAAGACACGAAAGCTGCAATACCTGTTATGCTATTATGCGTAATGAGAGATACAACCTACTTCAATTGATTATGCAAGGGAAAATCCAGGGCAAGAGAAGTGTAGGAAGAAGAAGAGTCTCATGGTTGCGTAACTTGAGGGAATGGTACGGATGCACATCAATTGAACTATTCAGAGCAGCAGCATCTAAGATCAGAATAGCCATGATGAATGCCAACCTCCGTCGCGGAGATGGCACGTGAAGAAGAAGATCTTTCGCAGCAAAAACTAGACATGCACATGTAAACCAATCCGAAAGAGGGTATAAAACAATACATTGAGGACTAGGTTTTAAAACTAGAAATTAATTTATCATTGAAAAGCAGGTGGTTTTCGTACCCCAAGAATATCAAAATCTGACTGTTATGTGTGTATGTTTTTTTGTATAATATATGTTTGTGTAATGTGTATCGTAGTTGTGGTTGGTTATATAAACGTAGATTAATTTTTGTGTATTATATGTAATATGTATGTGGTCTAGCAGAAACACACTGGAGAGTTTAAGGACATTTTAAAACAAAAAACCATGTCATTCAGATATATATGCCTCAAAATATACCCAAGATAAAGACATTAACCACATTTACAACAAATAAGAAAACATCTTGAAGAAAGTCCTACAAATAGAGACAGTTTATATTACTGGAGCCTCTTTTGAGAGATATTGTCGGTTCACAGTAACAGAGAAAAACGTCTCCTAGAGTTTGTCAGTTAAAATAATCTAATGAAAACAAATACGCTTTATAAACATCACCCAAGAAGGATGTTAACATGGAGTAGTACAAATAAAGAAAATAAAAATCAAATCGACTATATACTTTTGGGAAAAGGATGGACCTCAGTATTAAATGTAAACACTATGCCTGAAGCATACTGTAGATCAGATCATGAACTGCCAAAAATTAGCTACAGGCTTAAACTACGTATAACTAGAAAAATACATAGGATAATAGATATATAGACAAAACATAAATAAACGGGACATATTTGGAAGAGAACTGTAGAGAAAGGTTAAGGGGAGACATCGAGAGGAGAACAGTTTGGGTTTATACCAGAAAGGAGGACAACGTATGCCTTGTTTGCATTGAGATAGTTAATAGAGAAATACAGCGAACTGAAAATAGAGCTACATTTCATATTTATAGATCCTTAGAAGGCGTACGACACAGTTCCTAGACAAAAGCTATGCAGATAAAATAAGGACTGCTGTTGAATTGACCGAAAGTTTTCCAGTGACAGTTGGTTTGCAGCAAGACTTTTCACTGAGTCCTTACCTGTTTAATACTTTTGTGGATATACTGACAAGGAAAGTAGGAAAGCTGGTTCCTTGGTCAATGCTCTTTACTCATGATATCGTGCTAGTAGACGAGAACAACAAAATGTTAGAGGAGAAGTTGGAGTGTTGGAGAAGGGCTAATGAAGCGGGGGGGACTTTAAGGTTAACAGGTTAAAAACGGAGTATATGTGGTTGAGAGGAATGGTTGGTGACGTGGAATTGCTGGATGAAAAGCTAGAACGAATGGAAGAATTTAAATACCTTGGCTACCACATAACGGAAAATTAGCCACTAGATCGAGAAAATTGTCCTCAGGCTACAGGCTAGTTGGTTTAACAGAAAGCGAATGAGTGGGATACTTTGTATTCGAAAAATCGAGGAAGGGATAAAAGCAAAGATATATGAGAGTATGGTGAGACGTGCGTTGGTGTACGGAGGTGAAGTGTGGCCTGTATAGAAGATGCAGGAAAAGAAGATGGAGGTAGCTAAAATGAAAATGTTACGGTGGATTTTAGGCAAACTAGAAGGGATAGGATCAGAAACGACTGGATGAAAGCTATGTGGGACGACGGACAAAGCTGTTATACGTTGGTGGAAGAAGAGGTAGAGAAAACCCGAGAAAAAAAGAAAGGACTGTGCAGCAGAGGACTTGAGAGAGAAAGATTTATTTGAAGAAGATCCGATGGACAGAAATAAGTGGCGACGAAGAGTAGGAAACAGCGACCTCTGAAAACGGAAAAGCTCAGGAAAAAGTAAAAGAACAAGAAGATAGTATGCGGTCTACCGTCCCGTTTTTGCTATAGCCTGCGGTTTACCAAGGGAGCTTTCTCAACAGCTTTACATAAAACAACAACATAATCTTTTCCCGGAAGGGTTTTTACACAAAAATGAAAGGCAACAAATCATTTGTACGCAAAATGTTTATTGCTTAATGGTAATTAATATTTTAAAAAATATAAAATAAACTTGTTTTTTAACTATGATATAAATAATATTATAATGTTTTTCCATAATGAATTGCGGAAATAATAACCCCTCTTTTGAAATAAAATGACTTGGTAGATTTACAAAAATTAGTTTTGACGATTAACAAAAGTCGTAACTAATCAACAACACAATATCTGGAACAAGAATGTTGCTGAAAGTCTTCTACAAGAGCGTGATTTTATCAGAGGAGTATGCTATGGCGTTTCTTCGACAACACAGACTTCTTGACGAAGCGGATGATGATCAACCTCGCCATCGTTGTGGAATTTCCATGCAGCAGAAGACACGAAGAGATTGAGATCCAGAGGCCAGTTCTGCGTTGTTCTCTTTGAGGACGTCAGGGTAATTAATTTTTTTGTTACACCGATATCAACAACAAGACCAATTTGAAGCTATCCCTATGCAATATGTTGTAAATAGTGTTTTTCTTTGTGGAAGATATTCCATAAACCAGGACAGTTCATCCAACGGGGAAATCAGCGAATACGGTAACCGACTGGTGCAATATATACCAAGAAGTTTTTACAGCCATCTTATCGAGAAGAGAGATCATAGGAATAAACGAGGACCCCATTTAAATTAAAGAAGAGAGATTCCTTTGGTCGCCAAACATACAAGCGAGGACGTATGCTGCAAGGAGACGGTATTGCAGAATCGGAGGACAGCAATGCTGAAGTGAAAAACCAACGGGATCATTGAGCACAGATCAACGTGGCACATGTTGGGGTTAAAAAATGGGGCAGACTGCCGCTATTTTTTCGACGAGCGAAGAGAGAATGTGACTTTAGTCCCTATTATCCAAAGGAAGTTGCAGCAACTTCCATTATCCACCCTGATGAATGGCCTTCTTATGCAAACCTAAATCAATTGTGATTTGAATATGGCACGGTAAATCATCAAAGGCACTACATTGATCCTGCATCAGGAGCGCACAGACAGAAAATGCGAGGAGTACCACATCAACATTTTTAGTCTCATTTGGAAGACTATTGCTGGAGTATTGTGTGAAAAGATGTATAGGACCTATTTCTCACTATTTTAAGACACATCAGACAGGTACATATGTAGATAGAGTATTTTTCTAAATTTATGGTTAATCTGCCTGCATGACTTTTTGAAAATAGAATCATTGACTAGTTTTCTCAATTAAATTTAGGTGAATGAATTTTTTCTTTAATAATAATATAATTAGGTTACATATAATTTTTTTCTTGTGAATAATTGGGGTGCATTTTTTTATAAATTGTTCCCTTTTATTTCACATACAAGAGTTTTCTTGGTTTTCATTATTTTGAGCAAATCTTTCAGTAATTTTCTTATTGCGATCGGTAGACCGGACACTATAATAGAGCTATATGCACAGACCGCATCTTAGAGGTAGAACGCATACTATGCTAATTTTTATTATTATTATGTTTTTTGTTAATATTGCTAATAGTTTGTCAGTTTTTTAACAATATTCCGATTAAATATGATTGATTTTCTCTTAATCCGATCCTGGTTTTTAGATTCACCAATAAATTTCTTAGCCGTAATAATTACGAGTTGTGTATTTCCTATTTTCGCAGGTGGTAAAGTAGGTAGAATTGATTTCATGTGAATAGGCGCTAAAGGATCACGACTCGGGAACCCAGAAGAGGGTTGGCGTTATAATACCTTATTATTTATTGATAGTACACTTCGTACCTTCTCTATATTCGAAATATTTTTGAGATTCTATTAGAAACTAGCCAGTCGTGCGTATAAATTTTGTAATAAAGTACATGTTATATTTTAAATAAAAATAAATCAAACAAAAAGGAGTTGTTATAATAATAAATTAATTGTTTAAGCTATAATATTATCCATTTTTAATCACATTATATATCTAACAATAACACATCGAAAACTTTCGTTTTCAATACTTCCACAAAATTTATTACAAATTATTAACACTGCAGCCAATTTGGCAGAGTGGTTTTCTCAAGAGATCTATTTTTAATATGCGTTTACACTTTATAGTCTTTAACTAAATAGGAGAAGGGGAGAACTATTTGTCTCAAGTTGGTTATTTAGAATTATGTTTGTATTTTTTAAATTAATAAAATTCATAGGTTCTAATAAAGATAGCTTTAGGCCTTTATTTCGGATGTGAAGGATTTAATATTCTTCATTTAAAGAATTATTATGGTCTAGAAGGTGAAGTGCGTAGGTAGAAACTGTTTTTCTATTATTGAAACCCCGTTTATGTTCTGTTATACGTTTGTCAAAAGTTCTACCAGTTTGACAGATGTAAGTCTTTGGGCAGTCGCCATATTTAAATTTGTATACACCACCGTGTAAGTGTATTTTCTTTTGGCTGTTGTTCTTAATATATTTTCCTAAGTTAGTGTTTGTTCTAAAAGATTATGTTATTCTTTTTTTTATGTATTTGGCTATTTTTATTGATATTTTGCCTGTGTATGTAATCGAGCAGAAGGTACTGGGGGTTTTTTCTCTGGTGGTGGAAATACTAACTTCAGGACTTTCTTGTGTAGTATTTAATTTAAAATTTTTTTTATTGTTCGTTTTATCCATTGTTTACTGCTATTTGCCTAATGATGTTCAATTCTATCTCAACGTTGTTTTTTGACATGGGAATTTCTATTATTATATGTAACATGCTATGATAGACTGCCAATTTATGTTTTGTAAAATGGGATGATGAACTGTGTATAGTTGTGTCAGTATATGTAGGTCTATGAAATACGGAGAACTCATGTTTGTTTTTAACTCTGATAATTTTTAAATCTAGAAAATTTATTGATTGATTCTGTTCTGTTTTTTGTTGTGAATTCAATATGACTATGAAGTAAATCAATATATAATAAGAATTGGTCAAGATGTCTGTTAGTTCCTGTAAAACATATAGGAGAAGGTGGGAATATGGCCCCTGCTTGTAAGTCGGTCCCCGAGTGAATTTGTTACTGTCGCCAATGCCATTGTTGATTTACGCTTGGTACTACATCTATCTTTATCTATCGAAACTTGTCAGGACCCGAGAACTACCGCGTTTAGCCTTTAGTCGACTTACAAAGCTCGCTTCATTCACTTGCTTAACAAAACTTTTTGCCGCTTTTGTGTTTATGTTGTTTTTTCGAAGAAACCAGTTTATAAACATTATCTTTCTCTGATTAGTGTGTAGAAAAACCATTGAATATCGACTTTTAAAGGTAACTATGGACATTTTGCAATAGATATAAATTGTTTTTGATATTTTGTTTATAATGTAACTATTGTTTTAATATGGTCCCCTGAATTTGTATGCATTATGGACCCGAGTCTATATTACATACACATTGAGGGGGCCATATTACATGTTTGCACTTTATTATTTTCAGATGCCTCGTACTAATCTTTCTCCTAAATCTGAGAAAAAATGAGGAAATTGTGGAGTGCTACAGACATGAAAAAGGCAGTAGAGGCTTTTCATAATAAGCATATGGGTTTTAAGAAAGCAATCAAAACATTTGCTGTATCAAGAACTACGTTAAGAAGGCTAGTTTATGATCCTGAGTTATCATTAGATCTGTTAGTACGAAAACCGTTAGGTAGAAAAACTATTTTACCTTTAACTCTGAAGAAACAATTAGTCGATTATCTTTTGCAAATAGAGCGCACTTTTTAGGACCTACTCGCTTGGATGTTAGGCGAATGGCTTACCAATTAGCAGTCAGAAATAACATCCAGAATCCGTTTAAAAATGAAAGAGCAGGTAGAGCATGGCTTGACCATTTCTTAAATAGACCTAAAAAGCAATTAGCTCTTAGAAAACCAATGGGAACATCTTACGCTCGAGTGCAAGGATTTAATCGCCCAGCAGTTAAGGAGTTTTTTGATCTGTTAGTGGTTGAATATGCAAGAAAAAATTATTTTCCCGACTGTGTCTATAACGTAGATGAAACTGCACTTACAATCGTGCAATAAAAAGTACCGCAAGTAATAGAACGGAAAGGTAAAAGGCAAATAGGGGCGTTTACTGCAGCAGAACGCAGGTCTTTAGTGACGTTGGTATGCGCAATGAGTGCAGGAGAAGCTTTCATCGCACCAATGTTAATAGTTCCAAGAAAATTTTTTACAGATGTATTAATGAAAGGGGGTCCGCCAGGAGCAATCGGAAAAGTACACCCTTCTGGTTGGATACAAACCAATTTATTTTCTGAATGGTTCATTCATCATTTTGTATCAAAGACCAATCCAACAGAGGATTCTCCTGTCCTTCTTATACTCGATGGACATTACAGCCACACTCGTAATGTTGATATTCTAGAGTAAAAGCAAACGCACAAGCTGCAACCGCTTGATAAAACATTTATAGGAAATAAGAAAATTTCTGTTACATTCTGACAGAATGCTTAAGCCTCATGATACTGCTGAGTTTTTGGGTAAAGCTTACTTAAAATGTGCAACAGCTGAGATCGCAGTAAATGGTTTTAGAGCGACTAGAATATATCCCTTCAATCCTCAAATTTTTCAGGATGCTGATTTTCTAGCAGAATCACAATCGCTTCAAATGGAAGAGGAAAATATATCATCGAGTACAACTTCTTCGATGATGAACCCACCTAAGCTGTCTGTCGAAACTGCTACATTAACTGTAGAATCGTGTCTCCAGCCCACTTCATGCACTGTTCCTGAATCCTCAATTCAACTGAAATCATGTGCTCCAAGCACGTTAACATCAGATTCAGTATCTCTTCAACCCAAATCATCTAACGAACATAAAAGACTGCTAACTATAAAGCCTTCTGTGTTCTATTTAAAACCAGAAACATCGTCAGCTGTAATGATGAATTTAATGGGGTAGTATGAGCTTCGCTCATACTACCCCATTAAATTTCACCAATATCCAAGCCTAAAATAAAAACCTCAAATCGAGGAAGAAAATCAACAAAAGCCACTGTAATATCATCGCCTTATAAATTTGAATTAGAACAATCTCTTAAGAAAACTAAAGACCGTAAACGGAGTTGTGGACGCGGAAGGGGACGAGGACAAGTTTAAATTTGCAAAAAAGCTCAAGAGAAAGTTCGGAAACTGATTATCGTATCGAAGATTCTGACACCGAAAAAAGTGATTTTTCCAATATTGAAGAGGATACAGATTCCGAACTAAGTTCACAGGGTTCATTTCCTGATAACGACGACTCCGTGTGTTTCTTTTGCGAGGAGTCTTATTAAAGTAATAGCAGAGGGGAATCTTGGATACAGTGTCATAGCTGTCTTTTGTGGGCACACAATGTATGTGCCAAAATTTTTGTATTCCTTTAATACGGCACCCTGGGGGCTCGTTAAAAAAATTAACGATTACGTTGCTACACCGACACCGGTGACATCATCCCTACTTCATGTACGTTATAACATGGGTATTTTATAACAAAAATCGACATGTTTCGGGATTTTCCTCACAACTCGACGTTTCTCGACATAATGATAATATTCCATAATTTAGCCGTTCACTGTATATTTTTGAACATAAAAAGAAGACTAAAGCCTGTTGCTGATGACCATTAGCCTAATGTTCTATACTTCTATAGAGACTGCATTAAGTTGCCGGCGACCGACAAACGCTGTATGCGACGTCTGGCGTAATGCTTTACGTGGCGTACGGCGTTGATTGGAGACCACAGCCTAAGGTGTCGGCCACAAGGGCGCACCGCACATCGCATACTATAACGCACAGCACCATACCCTGACCCCAGCTTAGCCTTCCTCTATGAGTAGGTGGTGCATCCTCTAAATAACAAGTGAATTTACTATGGCGAATTTCACCACTTTTATAAAGACCTTAGAAAAGATTCTCAATGCTTTTTTTATAGATAAGAATGAATATAAATATGTTTTATTATATTTTAAACAAAATTGAAGGAAAAATAAATATCACTTGGAAGAATTGCCATGTCCCATGTCCAACCCATACCAGCTAAAGAACGACTATTACGGTAAAAACGGTATCGATTACGGTATATAAGAACATTACGGTAAGTTAAAAAAAGTTTTAAATAAATATTTTATTTTAAAAGTTTTAAATAAATATTTTATTGAAAAAAAAAAAAATGTATTACAAATTAGTGTGAAAGGTGCATGACATACTTGAGCGCTGAAAATGCAGGTTTTCTGACGGAGCTTGATGATAAGTTTGCAAATCGCCTCCAAAAACTCTCATGGATTGACCAGTTTCTGTGCTGATGTTTAATTTAATACTTTTGAAATTTTCATGATGGATGGGCTGTAAAATACTCTGAGGCATTATAAGGAAAAATTCATGGATATATTTACAAAATGTGGTTTAAATATAAATTTACAAAAAAAATAATATATGGATGTAGTATTCACAGGAGAAGATCTCGAAACAGAAAGCAGAATAATAAAAAATGTTGAGCAGTATGACCGGCTGGGAGTAACAGTAAATGAAGACGGAAAAAATAATAAAGCTATTCTAAAGCAAATAGAAATATATGATTAAAGCACTAAATTTTATTCTTATGGAGTAAAACCCTAACAAATAGAACAAAAAGACCTATGGATCAGGCTATGATTCAGCCAGTATTGACATATCGGTCAGAAACTTTACTTGATCACGTAATAAATAAGGCTATTAAAGAAAAATGGGGGTAACAAATTCGATAATTAATAATATAGCTGCAAAATCTGAAAACTGAAAGGATACCTTTAAAGTTTCGGAAGCGAATATGAGTACAAAGAAGTAAACAAGGGAGTCCAAAAAAACATCTCCATACTGAAAAGGGACGAAGAGGACTCTCCGAAGGAGATTGGAACAATAGTAAACAATTTCGACTGAGATGCGAAAAGTGACATTAACTCGCAAAAGCTAGCTATATGTATAATTTGGAATATTAGAATTTTTTATTAGTCTCTGTTTAGTGTAAAGAAGGCATAAAAATTATTTTTACGTTTATTTGCATTTGTTAAGAGCGTAGGCGCAAAATTTCGGGCCAATGGTTTTTAAATGCATTCATTTTTTTCGAATCCTGAAAAAACTAACAAATATTTTTGAAAAATTTAAACGCAGAATGAAAGATTACATTATTACCGAGGGCAGAAAGTCCCTTAGAATAAACAAAAAGCTTTTTTGAATGTATATTTGAAATTAACAATCACACTAAATTTTCTCTTTTTTTTTATCCGTGTAACTTATTAAAATAAACATTATAGAAGTTTTCAGGGACTTTCAGCCCTCAGTAATAATGTATTCTTTCAATCTACTTTTAAATTTTTCAAAAATACTTATTAGTTTTTTTAGGACTCGAAAAAAATTAATGCATTTAAAAAGCATTGGCCTGAAATTTTGCGCCTACGCTCTTAAATATAGTCGTTAGATATAGAAATTTTTTGTACACTTCATGGATTTTTTGTTTGTTTATACACGTTTGGAACAGTTTTATGTAAGTGGACGAATTGTTACTTTTATAGTTTAACAATTAATCTCTTATTTTTATTTATGTTAAATACAGCTTTATACAGCTTTGAAAATATAGTATAGTAGTGATCATTTTATACTGACGTGAAAGCCTTAATTATGTAAATAGAACATTATGTGTATAAAGTTGACATTGTTTCATAATATTATATTGCGCTGCGTTCCATGAAATATTAAATTTAAAGCTTATTCAAACTAAAACCATCGAATACACATTAATCGATATTTCCAGTTTAATATTGTACCTTGCCTCGTTTGGAATAATATTGCAAACGATAACACCACAATGCAATTACGACCAAACAACTGACTTACCACCTTTCGCTATAGCTACCTGGCAGTAATTTGATTTTGAATATTCGGGAATTGATGGGTATCTCAATCAAGGCTTATTTCATTATTAACCCCTTGTTAATTAGAGATACTATATAACAAGATAAATTTCCAAGCCGCAGAACCCTAATTATACCTAAGGAGTAAAGGTAAGACACGTTACATCCATATAAACAGAATTAATTTAACCCTGAATTACTGGTCTAGTTTTGTCAATGGTAATCACTGGACTATCTAAAGTTTTACTTCAATTAGTATGTCCTAAAATGTTTTTATTACAACATTTTCACTATTTAGTTTGAAATACCTATGTAATCAACATAATAAGTGAACGAAACAGAATTTATAGGCCAGTAAATGAACGGGAAATACGGCGATGCCGTGTAATTTTCCGTGTCACCACCGAATTGCATGAAAACTTGGATTTAGTTTTTAATTAACCTTCACTTTACTTTTGGACTTGTATTGTTGGTTGCTTTTTATTTTTTAGGGTTTAAAACTGCCGTTGCTAGAAAAAAGTCCTATAACTGTAAATTAGGGCAGATAATTTATTTAATCTTTTAATGAAATGTTTGAATGCCAATTAATATTATCCAACATAATTTAATATTTTATTATAGTTTAACTCCTAAATTTTTAAATTTTGATTTTAGGAGTTAAACTAGTTATTTAGGAGTTAAACTTAACCCCAGGTTAA
The DNA here is from genome assembly GCF_040954645.1 of Diabrotica undecimpunctata. NCBI lineage: Eukaryota > Metazoa > Arthropoda > Insecta > Coleoptera > Chrysomelidae > Diabrotica > Diabrotica undecimpunctata. Next base: position 40,354,981 of record NC_092808.1, on the reverse strand, counting down.
TTAAAATTAAAACAATGTCATTGAATACCTTGTCTCCACTGAGTTGCATGGAAATTTGGATTTAGGTTACACTTACCCTCCATTTCCAAAGTAGACTTATGCAGTTGATTGTTTTTTAATATATATATATATATATATATATATATATATATATATATATATATATATATATATATATATATATATATATATATATATATATTCAGGGATTCTACAGTATTCACTGCCTTCCCTTGCTCGACCGTTTCCATCTCTCTCTGTTGTCCCATTATCCATCGTTTAGGCCTCTCTTACTCATGGCGTCGTCTACTTCGTTCCTCCAGGATTTTCGGGGTCGTCCTCTTTTCCTCCTTCCTATGGGGCTCCATTCGGTTATTCTCTTTATCCATCTGCTGTCACTAGTTCTTCTTACATGTCTTCATTCGTCTACATTATTGTTACCTGTAGCATCTTCGCAGGCATTCCATCTTTGTTGCTACTATCTTACTGTTGTTTTTCTTGTTTATGATCCAATTTTCAGCCCCATAATATGTCATAATACTTGGCACTAATGTTTTATAAATCTGTGTTTTTGTCTTCATATATTTAGGTGTCTATCCCACCATACTGAGTTAAGTTGTCGGATTGCTGTTCTTGTTTGTCCTAATCTTTGTGTAATTTCTTCCTCTGTTGTTGCCTTTTTCGTAATTATAAACCCCAAGTATTTGAATCTATCCTTTCCTTTGATTGTTATATTGTCATTAATCTGTAGATCTTCTATGTCTTCTTCACTTGTAGATAGGTACTCTGTTTTCTCGAGGTTAATATCTAGGCCAGCCTTGGTATATTCTTCTTGTAGTTTCTTCATCAAGTAGCTGAGGTCGTCTTGGTCTTGTGCAATTTTAGAAATGTAGGAGCTAGATAACCCCATAGATGCTGAAGCTTCATTAACTTATTATATTCTTTAATTGGCCATGAGAAATATTTAGAAGAAGAAATAGATAAAAGTGCTTTCGAAAATTTTGACTGTTTAGATTCTTCTGGTGTGAATATAGCCTATTTAGAATCTTCACATATTCAATATCTCAGAAATAGTTAATTACTGTTATAAACTTATCAAACGATTTAGTACATATGAGACTTGTTTTTGAGTGACCTTGACCTACATATATTCTATTACATATTAGTTAGTTTGCTTATTTATGTGTTTGTTGTTTTGTACTTGTTATTTAGGAGAATAAGTGTATTAACGGTATTACAAACATTCTATGGTGATGATCAAAGCGTTAGGGAAAACCAAACTCATGACAATTGAAAACCATATTAACATAGGTGTTGTTTAGAATGAAGACGAGCCTGCTGAATATACGATAGTAAATAATGAGGTTGGAAAAGAAATAGAAGAAGAAAGATAAAGGAGAATGTTAGGAGAAACGATACAGTGTGGCTGGCAGATAGTACGCAGGGGCTCCAAAGGATGATGGAAAACGTTGTAGAAACATGTAACAAATACGGCCTAAAACTTAATTATTGCAAGAAGATAAAAATAATGATCATTAGTAAGAAGACCAACATAAATGACCAAATTACAATATGCGATATCCGTTAGAAAGCGTGGAAACAATATGCTATTTGAGCCGCAATATTAAGGATACTTGGGATCTTTCCACAGCTCTTTCAACAGCCTTAGGAAGATTCTCTGCAACTTATGTTTAAAGTGTCAATACACGCATAAGAATTTTTAGATGTTACGTCTTTAGTGTTCTCCTTGATGGAGTAGAAAGCTGGAGCCTTACAAAAGATGTAATAAAACAATTAGAGGCATTTGAAATGTGGTACTATTGACGTATGTTGACGGTCTCATATATACACCGCACAAGTAACATAACTATTCTCCAGAGACTAAGAAAAGACAAAGAAATTGTTAACACCGTAAACAACAGAAAATTGGCTTACTTCGGCCACATCATGCGTAATAATAAATACCGACTTCTACTGTTGATTCTAAAAGACAAGATTGAAAGTAAGAAAGGCCCTGGACATAGACGTACATCCTGGCTGACCAATCTTAGGAAGTGGACTGGTCTAACGTCAACAGATTTATTTCGAGCTACTGTGAATAGAATAACATGGGTCAATGTAGTCGCCAACATCTCTAGAAAACAGGCACATTTAGAAGAAGAAGAAACAATAAAATGTATAGTGCAAGATCTAGACATGTGTGTAGCTGTAACGCTCCTCTTTTATGTCCAGGGCCAACGGCATATGTAAGCAACATATTCTTAACTCATGACATGAAGGCAAGTATTAGTGAACATACCAACCAAGAAGCAACTCACATACCCAATTTACTGTGCAAGAAAATCCGGAGAAACAAAACGTATGAAAAGACATTTGTATTATAAAACTCAATACATTTATTGGAGTTTTGGTTACAGTAGCTACGTTGCCGAAAGCAGAACGTTGCAGAAATGTGGAGTACAGAGGCATCAATTAGTCGTAAAATATTTACAGCATCAATGCCTCGTCGAAGATTTATTCAGATAAGTAGGTAAGCAATTTTATCCGATTTGATGATAACTCGACAAGAGAAGAAAGGCGTGAAACAGACAAGTTGGTTGCATTTAGAGACATATCATTAGATATATATTTGTTAGATGAACAGCTGGTAGCTTTTAGAGGAAAGTTTCCATACAAATAGAACATGAGCTCAAAGCCAACAAAGTATGGTGATAAGATTTGGGCACTAGCAGACATGGAAACAACGTACCTGCATAATTTGCAAATTTACACACGCAAGCACCCAGGAGCGCAACTTGAGAAAAATTAAGGTTTCAGAGTAATAACAGACTTAGCGTCTCCTTTATATGACACTGGTCGAGGACTTACTATATTTAATTTCTTTACGTCCCTAGCCTTGGCCGAATTTCTTGTGACCAAAAATCTAAATTTGCTGGCACTGTTCACAAAAACAAGACCGACACTCCAATAGAACTAAACAGTTCTAAAAACTCAGCTGTTTTCTGGTCTGAACTTAACTTTTCAGAAAAGGCAAATGCCTTTTCTGATACCTGATACTAGCGTCATAGTATCTTATGTACCAAAGAAAAACAAACTCTTCCATGTCCTGTCTAGGTAACATCAGCGTAAGACTGTTTCTGGCAAAGAAAATAAAAAACCAGAAATTATATTATCATACTATTCCACCAAAGGGGCATTTGAGAATGACAGTCCTTATTGACTGTTTATTAACCTTCTTGATATTACTGTACTAAACAGTTACGTCATATATGTAGCTAAGAATCCAGGTTTCTCATTAAGGAAAAAATGTTCGCTAAAACGCAAGTGTTTACTATACCCAACATGCAGCTAAGATGGCAGATACAAAGAGAAATCATAGAATTTACAGAGTTATAGTTGCATGCGAAATAAATACTCCAGAGCAAGAAAATCAAGCTGAGCCAATAAATAAAAAAAAACGAAGGACTTGCAATTTACGTCTTCGTTCAATTGATAAAAAGCGGAACTATAAATGTGCTAACTGCAAAAAATTTATCTCTTCCATTAACACTATATATATATATATATATATATATATATATATATATATATATATATATATATTTATATACATTAGGTTTAATGACTGTTTACATTATCAGCCGGGACATATACACAATAACTCATACGCCGACCTACGTTAACAATTGTGAAAAATATTCTAGTACATATCTCTACGATCTAATATGTACCACATTGATACCTGTAAAATCTAAATACCTCTGTCATTTCAATGTTAGCTTAGATGTTATTGTTTAATAATATTATTTATGTATAGAGGGCACTGTCTGTCGCCAATAGGTACGTTCACCTCGGATAACAAATAATACGACGTCGATGATCATCAAGGTATCTGGTGTCTAGCATGGACCTGGTCTCCTGAAGTTTTTGTTATTTACGATTTTTATTGACATAAAACTCTAGGAGACTAGCTCACCCTTGGCATCAGATATTTTGAGACCAACGCCGTTGTAATGTTCCCGTTGAACAACCCCAAAAACTCCCGAGTAATAATCTTGACTGATTTTTAATGAAAATAACATAAAACTTTATTTTTCTCCACCAAGTAGCGAGAACCATCGCCGTCATAATATTCGTATTCAGCGACCTCGAAAATCTTCGAGTAGGTACTGACTTTCGACTGATTTTGAATGAAAATAACATAAAAGTCCAGGAGACAAGGTCTACCCTGAGCACCAGGTAGCTCGAACATCATCGTTATTATCATATTCGTGTTCAGTTACCACGAAAACCTCCGAGTAACAAACTTGAATCCGTTTCTGTCGATATTTGCCGATTTGCATGTTTTTGCAAATTAAGTTTAGTGCTTTTTAGTCCTTCATTTCGTGGCCAATTCTGCTTGTACCATTAGAGATAATTTCTTGCAGAAAATAAAGCACTATAAAGTTGATTGTCAAATAAATTGTGATTTTTTATTACTATTTAGTATTACATATAAGTTTTCATACGAAAAAAACAGAAGAGGCTAACGACTGACCTTTTCGCACAATTTTGTAAAATAATCTTTTTTTGAAAATTAATTCCGGAGTGGTAATCGGAACGACAACCATTAGGTAAAAATGAAATTTTGATTACAATCAATTGTGGTGTGATCCTATATAAACATATTTAACAGTGTGGAGTTTTTAGACAAATAAGGGTGAAACACAAGAAATAATGCAATAAGTTGTATACTGCAATTGCAGCTATTTTCAATCAGCCTAAACAGAACCAGAACTTGGTGGGCTATCTGTTATTTAATTGTATAATGGTCTACCGTGTACAACTTTTCAGCTTACAGTATTCTTTCAGCGGGGTTACAGTTATATAAAATGTTCAGAGTTCTATCAACTGGACAATATAACACCAAAGTATTCTTTTCACTACTCAACAGCAGATGGCGCCAACAAACAAGACAATATTTGAATTGTTTTTTTAGAATTATTATTTCCATTACAGTATTCTTCACATTTGGTTATAGTTTAAGTTGATATTTTTACAAACTGTAGAAAAATATATAAACAAGCGTTCGTTATACTATCCAGCAGGAGATGACGATTAAACACTATATATTCTGCCTTATTATATATTCATAATTGAGGTAACATAATGAAAATATTAGAAAAGCATGTTTTCCTTTAATATTTTCGTAATTCTGTTTAGGACTATTTTCTACCTAATTAAATTTGTTGTACTCAATAATTTATATATCTACGTTTTAAGCATCTTTAATTGGCATATTTATGCTTTAAAGCATAATAATTAATATGGTCTTTCAATGTTTTTTTCTGATTTTCCTTTATGTTTTTATTGATTGTTATTACGTAACAGAGGGTTAATATTAATGTTATTAATGTTAACAGAGAGATAATATTAATTAAAAAGTAATCTACAGAGAATGTCTGTAAAGTATGGAATAAACTCGATACTTTCTAAATGAAAAGCTTTTTAAAAACAATCTGAAATTCGTTAATCTTTAATTTAATATAAATTAATTTTAAGGTGATAGCGTAGGGGAGAGTGGTCCACAGTGAGACATGTTCCATGCATGTTCCACAGTGAGACAATGCATTTTCTGCGGACATATCAACAGCGCTTTGCCCACCATAAAGTTGTCTCGACACGTAGAATCTACACCGGCAAATCTTAGCTTCAGTTCGCTTGTTCGTTTTTGCGTGTCAGGTTGTAACGATGCTTTGATCGTTTAAAGGCGGGTACACATATGCGATCCAAACGGTATGCATACGGTATGCGAACGCTATATTCGTTAATGTGTACGGCAGAAAAAACCACTTGCGTACTGTTTCATCGTGACTCGTCGCGAACCAAATTGTTGCGGTTTTTTCCACGACTTCAAAGGAAGCTCGTCTTTCAGTTTGGACGGCGCTTACTAGACGCAGCGAACATTTTTATTGTCTTATCTAAAGTCTTATCAAATCGACATTGTGCGAATGACGTGTTCCTTCCTAGAGAGACGTGAGAAAACAGTAAACTGATTATTGTACATATTTTTATTTTTGTTAAACAAGCAAATGCTGTTTTGATTTAACATTTTCGATTGTGCCTTTCATGTGTGTGGGGGAGACTGGTGTGGGTTGTTACAAATCTCACAAATTGTTTTTTTGAGTCAGTTGAAGTTTTTGAAATTTTTAATTTATTCTAGCCTATACTAGGGAGTCTATTACACAGTATCTTTGGCTCAAAAGCTGGTTAAGTATTACAGAAATGATTGCTAGTGTTGATTGTTAGAGAAATTAACCCATAGAGTAAATAAATTAAATAGGAAGTAGTAAAAAATATATTTAATACTACAATGACAGAAAAGAATATGTGTAAGCGTTAGAAATAAAAACAATAACAAATTCTGGTAACATATTTTTAAAGAGAAAACACTAATCACAGTCAGATTTACAATTAAAGCAAATGTATAATGGGCTTTTGTTTGTACAGTTTAAATGGGTAACGTGCTTACATTCTCGACATTGTACTAACCACCAATCTTCGGAGCTTGATGAATATGGACCACCGCATACCAAGCACAAAACTTCCTCATCGGAAGACTCTTTTTCGGTTGCTTTCAGGGGTGCTTTTCTCTTTTTGATATTTTTCTTTAATTGCAAAGATTTTGTCTTTAGATTATGTTCAACCTGAACTTTACGCTTGAAGGTGTCCCTTTTCTTCGAATTTTCTTCTTCAATCAACAGCTTCTCTGGTGTATCAGTCAGAATATAGCTGTCTTTCGTCTCGTTCTTCCTTCTTTTTTGAGTTTGGTTAGATATGCTTTCGGCAGTGGCTTAATATCTTGAGGCGAAATAAATACAGCTGGATTATTAGGCTTGGCTGACGGAATAGTGTGTATTTTAGGTGACAAGGTAGTGGATGGACCCGGTTGACTTTTCAAGTGACTGTTGTCTTGAACTGTAGGTGGTTCAGGTTGATTAATTTCTATGGTTTCTTCATATAGAGGTCTATGAGTTACGGTCTATGAGTTGATGCAGTAAAATCACTATCGTTGGAAAATATCTTGATTGACAGGCCAAATACCAGTGCAGGAGAAACCAGCAAGAATATTGACAGGCATAGTGGTCAAAGGAAATGATGTTCTCATAATTGAAGACCAATCGTATAGTCATTCTTTTTTCAGCATTGTTTTTCATCCACTGATTTATTATCTAAAGGTTTAAGCCTATGTGAAGTGTGCGGCAGAAATGAAAGTGGAGTAATGAAATTAGCTCTCCAAAATTCAATCAGAGAAATTGAAATATGAGACTAGTGGTTGTCTAGCAATACAAGCACTTTATTGGCTTCACTTGATTTTACGTGTTTCGTAATAACAACAAATTCATTATCTTGCATCCATCCAGACTTATTTCTAGTTCCTATACACTCAACTGGTCCATCTCTAATAAAGTGGTCTTGAAAACGTAACCGTGTGAAGACGAACATTGGAAGTACGGTATTCCCCACTTGCTTAGTTCTTTTTCTAGCTATAACTTTGGATAGCTTGTAAGGCTCAAAATTATATCTGTCTAAATTAGTTGACAATTTATTAAAAAAGTTTACATTTTCTTTACTAAAATTCATTGCTCGTGAAGGGCTAGTAGCTTGAGGTGTACAAAGACTTAAATTTGAATTTCGTCGCATGAATGCAATAAGCCAATCTTCACTTGCACGTTTAGTCGTGTCCAATTTTTCTGGGCAGGGCAGTCTGTTACACTTTGCAAATTGAAAAGCTAACTTGCGTAAATCTTTTGTGGTAAGTCCGAAATACAAATATACAGCAGTTTCGCAGTATTTAGCAAGCTGTAACTCCATTTCGTCATTAAATACTCTGTTGTGAGGATTGTATCCAACCAGAGATTGTGAGTTTTCAGCTAACGATTTAACATAGCGATATAAAGAATCGTGACACATACCATAATCTTTAGTCACTTTTCTAATAGATTGGTTAGTATCTATTTCCTTCCTAGCTGCTTCGTCATAAATAACTATTGGTGTTAACCCCAATAATTGGTTAAATGTGCACTGGAACCAGTCTCTTAAATTGCGCAGCCAAGATATACGTCGTCTCCCCACGCTTCGTTTGCCCTGAATCTTTCCTTGGATAATTAACTGGAGCAATCGGTACTTTTTCCCTCTCATCACATGACCAAAATATTCCATAGAAAATAATTAAACTCTATTAAATAATAGTATAATAGGTGTAAATTGTAACATGTTAGAAACGACACCGCAGTGTGTGTTACAATCGACACCAAGTTAACCTATAAATAAGAAAGATGATTTTTGTATATATTATGCCCCTCATAGAAAAAGTTAGCTACAGTAAACGGAGGTAAAGATGTTAAAAAAGATTGGCCTTACCTTAAAATATTTCCAAGTTGAGGTTTGAACGGTAAAATCAACAATTTGTGTCGCAACTAAAATTTACTTTCATGATGATGATAGAAACAAGTGACTCTAACTTGTGCAGTAGGTTACGGCCAACTCTGAAACTACAGTCGGTGGTGTGAGGCAGATATCCGTCTATGCATATTAGTGTGTTTTGATTTATTTCAAATGATTGCGCCAATATCACTGTTGTTACAAATGACACCAGTCTCCCCTACGTATCCAAAATGTGTACGCATTTTGACGTTGAGTTCGCGGTTTTTAGTTTAATTGGTTTAAATTTTGTACTACTTTGAAATAGCTTGTGATATAAAAAACAGTTTAAATTTAGTGTATATTTTTCGGCGTGAAGTTCTGTGAACATGAAGCTAGAAACGTGACGTAATAAATACCCTAATTACAAATTAAATGAATATGACGTGTCCCTAGAGACGTGAGAAAACAGTAAACTGATTATTGTACATATTTTTATTTTTGTTAAACAAGCAAAAACAGAAACATAAATCAGTACAAATTATAAATAAAATGAATCATTTCGCACATGTGTGTTCGTTGTTGGTTTGTCGCTTTCCATGGATCGAGATAAGTATGCGATCAGTACGATGTAGAATATTTTTCAAGGATCTGTACGCGTACGGTACGTATACCGTTTGGCTCGCATATGTGTACCCACCTTAACAGTTTGAACCGTGGGAGTGTCAATATTTGCGCATCCACTTCTATAACGTGAAGGCGTAGTGGGATTCAAACGGCTATTTAAGACGTGTGAATAGCGGAATTAGACAGTCTTGTAGCTAGCGCTCTAGGCTCCCTGACTCGCCGGTGTAGTGAACCAGCGAGTCATTCTGGACAGAGATAGTTCCGTATTGAGGATCATACTCTGTCCCTAACCAAGCGGAACCCATCGGTATTGCGTATTGAGCATTACCGTGGATCTGCACAGAACCAACCGAGACAGAGATTTCCGTATTGAGGATCATACTCTGTCCTTAGCCACTCGGAACCCGTCGGCATTGTGTATTGAACATTGCCGCGGGTCTGCACAGCTAAATATTTTGTTTGCGAGCATATTCGGAGCTTTCGCTGAATTGAAGCGAAAGCGAGTATATTAGTAGTACTAATTAATTTCTTTTCTTTTATAGACGTTTGCCGGGGAATTCATTCATCGCGGGACCCAGACGGAAACGTAGAATTCATTTTATTTTTGTTTTATAAGTATACAACGTAGAATTCCTTTTTTTTAGTTTTTATTTATTGTATATATATATATACTTAATAGATTTATTTTTATTTCAAACCTGTGTTTTACTGAGTCTGTTGCCCCGAAAGAGCTACCCATCACAAACTGGCGCCCGAGCAAAAATTAATAACATGCCGACAAATAAAGACACAGACTCAGTAACAGGTAAGTCGTGGATAAACCGACTTTGCAAAGAGGAATTGCAGAGCGAGGCCGAAAAATACGGCTTAGATCCCAAGGGAGCCGTCGACGAATTGAGAGAACGACTCAGAACCTATTTTAAAAATCGTGAGGAAGCTACAGGAACAATCCCAAAAGAAAAAACTTCCAAGGGAACAGAATCCGACACACTGGCCCAGGAAATTTCGGGCATCCGAAGACAATTACAGGAATTAGCAATAACGAAACAAATGGGGCAACCAGAATTGCTAAATCAAGTACGAAAGTGGAACACACACTTCGACAAGAAACATTCGGATGCAATAGAATTCTTAGAGAGGATAGACGAATTAAGCTTGGCCTACGAGATCGATAAACAAGATCTATCAAGAGCATTACCAGAATTATTAGGAGACCACGCCTTGTTATGGTACAGAAACAATAACAAAAATTGGAAGTCATGGACAGATTTCAGCGAAGATTTTAAAAAAGCTTTCTATCCCAGGGGATATTTGCTACAACTAGAAGAGGAAATCCGAAACAGAAAACAGAGACAGAACGAACCAGTAGATAGATATATCACGGAGATTCAAACATTAATCAGACGAGAAGGATCTTTTTCTAAAAACCAAGAACTCGAAAGGATATACAAAAATTTGTTACCAGAATATAAGCTTTATGCTCGCCGCCGGGATTTCGGATGCTTTGATCGTTTAACAGTTCGAACCGTGGGAGTGTCAATATTTGCGCATCCACTTCTACAACGTGAAGGCGTAGTGGGATTCAAACGGCTATTTAAGGCGTGTGAATAGCGGAATTAGACAGTCTTGTATCTAGCGCTCTAGGCTCCCTGACTCGCCGGTGTGGTGAACCAGCGAGTCATTCTGGACAGAGATAGTTCCGTATTGAGGATCATACTCTGTCCCTAACCAAGCGGAACCCATCGGTATTGCGTATTGAGCATTACCGTGGATCTGCACAGAACCAACCGGGACAGAGATTTCCGTATTGAGGATCATACTCTGTCCTTAGCCAAGCGGAACCCGTCGGCATTGTGTATTGAACATTGCCGCGGGTCTGCACAGCTAAATATTTTGTTTGCGAGCATATTCGGAGCTTTAGCTGAATTGAAGCGAAAGCGAGTATATTAGTAGTACTAATTAATTTCTTTTCTTTTATAGACGTTTGCCGGGGAATTCATTCATCGCGGGACCCAGACGGAAACGTAGAATTCATTTTATTTTTGTTTTATAAGTATACAACGTAGAATTCCTTTTTTTTAGTTTTTATTTATTGTATATATATATATACTTAATAGATTTATTTTTATTTCAAACCTGTGTTTTACTGAGTCTGTTGCCCCGAAAGAGCTACCCATCACAAGGTGGTAGTGTGATTTTTGCTCCCGAAAGTAATTATATTGTTCCTCATATCAACTGATATTATTCGATTGTGAATTGAGTTAGTACTTTGATATTGGTGGTAAGTAAAACTTAGGTATTTTTGCATGTAATTACGTAGCGATATTGCTTTTATTTTATCGAATTTAGAAAAAATATCACATTTTGGAGAAATGTACCTGTGGGTACAGTGAGACAATCCTTAGTGGGGCAGACTGAGACGCGTCTGTACCCCATCGAGGACGTTAGTTCGATAATACAAACTCATACTATTTGTTTCTTTTTTTTTTGTAGATCATGGCAAGGAATAGAAAAAAAAAGACTAACATTGCTTCTTTTTCTGACAGTCAAATGAGAGAAGCCGTGAAATTAGTCACAGAAGAAGGGTTTTCATTGCGAAAAGCAGCAGAACTGAGGGGGGTGTCATTTCAGACTTTAGCAAGGTAAATTGTAAAGAAAATGTTGACGGTAGATTAGGTTTCGCGTAAAAAATTTTATTTTTTCAATAAACAATCATCTTTCTATTTCAGATACGTAAAAAAACAAAGAAATAACCCTGATACCGAAGTGAAAATGAGACCTTTCTATGAATGCCGCCAAATTATGTCGAATGAACAGGAATTTGCACTGGCAGAATACCTCGGAATGTGCTCAAAAATGAACTATGGCCTAACAACTCTTGGATGTCGCCGTTTAGCATACGAAATGGCTCAAAAACATAATATTTGGATTCCGAATATTTGGTCAGAAAATAGAGCTGCCGGCTTAGAATGGATGAGAGGATTTTTAAAACGATCACCTAACTTGAGCATCAGACAACCAGAAGAAATGATGTGAATTGTCTTTGATAAATTGAATAATGTCTTGAGCAGGCACGAAAGCTTTGCCGATGGCTCTAGAATATGGAATCTAGATGAAACTGGGACGACAACTGTGCAGAAACCAAAAAAAGTGATCGCTTGCAAAGAAGTTAAACAAGTGAGTGAAGTAACTAGTGCCGAAAGAAGGTCTTCAGTAACGACTTGCTGCTTCATAAGTGCTTCAGGAAACACAATTCCACCAGCACCTTCGGGCTGGATGAACAGCGAGTTGTTTGTAGAAGTTATGCGTCATTTCATAAACCATACAAATTCCTCAATCGAAAATCCAGCATTACTGTTATTCGATAACTACGAAAGTTATCTTTCAATTGAATGTGTGGATTTCTCCAAGTCCAATGGAGTAACTATTTTAACCTTTTCTCCCCATTGCAGTAATAAACTATAACCATTAGATGTTGACGTTTATTTTTCATTTAAGGCACACTATAACAGAGCTGTCGACTCTTGGCTTATGCATCAACTCGGAGTTCCAATGACAATATACGATATACCAGAATGTATTACGAGTACATTTCAGCATTCAATGACTCCGATTAATATAACATCAGGATTCCGTAAATCGGGTATTTTCCCTTATTATCGGGAGGTTTTTGCAGAAGAAGATTTTCTTCCTAGTTCCGTCACAGACCGGCCTGAACAGTCAACATCTTCAAATGGTACTGTCGAATTTCTAGTTTCAGATTCCTGCACAAATGACAAACATGGGGATTCTACTTCAAATCTTGATACTATGATAACAACACTTACTATTGACCATGATTCTGAAGCAACCGTCATGACAACAAAATCGTTTTCAAGCCCTCAGGAGTTTCGAGGCTACCCCAAAGCTGCTCCAAGAAAACGAGTGCAGAACAGAAAACACGGAAGAAGTTTCATTCCAACAGATAGTCCAGAAAAAATTGAACTTCAAACAAACAACGCCGAAAAACGCAAAGCTAGAGCTAAAACAGTAAAAAAACGATTTATCGAATCCGAAAATAGTTCTTCAAGTGACGAAGCAGAATCCCTGAACAGCTCATCTGAATATGATGCCGACCTTGATGCTCCAATAACAGGATTCGAAGAACTGGATAGAAATGCATTCATTGATGACTATGTTCTTGCAAAGTTCGCAAGCAAAAAGTCAGTAAATATTTTGTTGCCAAAATTTTGACTAATCTTTCCGATGATTTCGAATATGAGATCAATTATCTGAGAAGAAAAAATAAATCGAACAAGTTCTTTTATCCAAATGTTCCTCAAGTTGCTAGTGTTTTATCGCAAGACATAGTAATGATTTCACCTGTACCAGTGTTATATGGAAAAACAAAGAGGTAAAATAATTGTGTTCAGGTCGAAGTGAATTTTGGCGCACTACATGTTCAATGAACGATGTCTCGTTGTGGACCACTGTGTGTCTCAGTGTGGACCACCGTGGGACACAGTGAGACACTTTGCAAAGTCAAAAAGAATTTTTTTTAAGACTTATATTTTCAGGTTCAAATATATTTCTGTTGTGTATTTTTGTAAAATAAAGACCAATTTACAGGATTATTTGTTTGTTTTCAATGTAAATAGAAAAACTTCTGAAAAAATCTTCAATGACCTAATCGGAATTTTTTAAATGTAACACTCTGTATATTAGTACAGTTTTAGATCAATAAAAATGAGCTGATTCCAAAAAAGTAGGATACTTGGTGTCTAACGAATATAATTTCAAAGGTATATGCTTTGAAAATAAATTTTATTGATTTCCAATTATTATTAATATAAGAATTTGAAAGTAATTCAGCAATTAAAACATGACTTTACATTAAATGTTCGAACTGTAGCCCTGGTTGTATTTGGCAGTAACCTAAACGTTGTAAAATTCTTGTTAAACCTTGTGTATAGTTTCTTGTGAAATATTGTTTATTTCTGTTCGAATTCTTTTATTAATTCTTCAAAATTTGTTGATTTCGTTTTATAGACAACATTCTTCCGTTGACCTAACATTATATAATCCGAAGGATTGAAGTCTGGCGACGGCACTGACCATTCCTTATGTTTACGGGTTTCCAATCCAGCTGTTCTGAAAAATGTCGTCTAGGTACCTTCTAATATCTACAGCGTAATGCGGTGGCCTACCATCCTGTTGAAAGTTGAAACCATGAACTTTTATCAAAACGAAAGGAAAAAGACAGTTAAGATTTGATTTCACGTATAGTGAATCTGTATGTCAGCTTATACGTATTTCACCCTAATAGGGATCAGAGACGGCTATTCACAGACGCTCTAAACGTGAAAATAAATCTTTTGTATCTTGGGAAGCAACTCTAACATGGATTCGTATGAACGCAAATAGCGACATCTGATAATAAATCCGTAAACTAATTTTTCAAAACCAAATTCAGATTTATGCTTTAATCTGTGCCTTCTAAGAATTGCAAGGCAAAACACAGTTTTGAACACGTTTAAGTACAATTTTCCTAATAATAAATTCACACATATAAAAAAGGATACAATACTTTTATTTAGATTTGTCATGTCGTATCAACACTATCTCCAACTCTTCTGGAATCAGATCTACGCCAGTTTCTATTTCATTAGCTTTAAATGATTATGATTTTACTTCTTCTGGGTACTCTATTTGGAACACATTTTTCTCATTTTCATTGTTATTTAGATTATTCCATAGAATACAATTGGCAACAGGAGAGGAAGTGATATCATTTCGCATCAAAATTTGCCTCAGTGCTGTCAAGTGAATTTGGTTATTCACTTGACAGCAAAACAGTAATTTATTTAAAACATACCTTTGCGAATATTGAAGAACAATACCTCTACCGCATCTTGTAAAAATGTATAATTCAAGACATATTTATATTTTCTGACAGCAATCAACATTTTGGAAATTCGTAATACAGACTGGCAACTTATTGCAAATCCTATTTCGCTTTTCATATAGCTACTATGTGCACACACCAATACTACTCCTCCTGGTTTTTATGATCTTGCAGAACTCCTAACTAATGATCACCTTTAATTTCATCATTTCCTGGAGGTTTTAATTCAGTATCGTCGACGGCTTCATCCGTATGTCCATATAATCGAAATACTTTCTTTTTCCAACAGGTAAATCCAAAGACAATATTATACTACAAAACTATGTCTTACCTTACCTAATATTATGATTTAAAAATACACTCGTACAAGTAAAAAAATATATTTGATAATGAATATTTGTCGACTAGATTATCTTACGTTAAACTTTAAAAAACAACTCACAAAATTCCGGGCAAAATATCATGGGAAAAAAGGTGAAATTTCAAACATTGTTTACACTTTTTTGTGGCCTTATTTGGTTCACCTAGCGGATAACTCACGCACTAAAGAATAAAAAATCGGCTTCACTAATTTGCCCCCAGTTCTATATCTAATATATTATTACTACACTATGTACAGAATAAGGGCAAATAAGTTTAGAAAGTTTCAAAGAGATGACGACACCATTACATTACGCCATTTCAGCTCTAAGAAATATTACAATTCCCCAAGATTTCTAGATAGAAATAGGATGCTATTTAGAGCATAGACGTATAGGTATATTATTTATATTAACATGTTAATGACTGATGTTAAGAACATGATAAATACTTCTAAAATTGAGAAATCTTGATAATTTTCTTTATATACTCGAGTCAGAAAATTTATCATGTAGTATTGAAGAAAGTTACAGATATGATCCTAGGGATAATTATTTATTTAACTTGATCTAGCAAATATATGTGAGCTTTTTCTTAATAAACTAATAAATGTGTTATTATACTACAAGTATTTAAAACCGCTAATTTTGTACATATACCAACATATATTTCTACATAGATGTGTACCATAGCTATTAGGTAGCGCTATTACCTATACAACGCAATTCAAATATACAAATAAGTTTTTTGTGTCTTGTGTTCAGAATAGAGATTAATATTTAGTGTTCTACATCTAATTTTAAATAGATATTTTTCGAATAAACATCTGATAAGTAAATGTAACATTATTCTCGTCATTAATCAGTTGGAAAATAAACCCCATTGAACCTAAAATGATACATCTCACATTTATTCTAATTTGAAAAGTCTTCTCTTTAAACAGTGTTTTATAAATAATAAATTATAAGAGAATATAGACGCATACTGCTATAAGGTAGCTGCTATCAGGCCTACCATCTACCGGTGGATATTTACACTCTTTAATAAAACCTAGCGGTCTCTGCTCCAACCTAAGAAATCCCTGCACCCGTTTATTGATCGCGTTAAAAGGGACCTGTAAAATCCAGAACTAATTACTTATAGCGTCATCTTCGACAAAGGTTACATACATGCCGGGTCTGTTTCACTTGGCATAGTTTCCCGTTAAAGTTGTAGACTATAATAGGTACTTTGCGCTAGATAGAGCCATAGTAGAAAAATAATCGTGCATTTAAATGGTTTAAAAGAAAAAAATATTTATTGAAATATAAATGTAGGAAGCATCAACAGACGTATAGACATATTAATAAAATAATTTACCCTTCTAAAATCAGAAATACCATAGGCACGTATTGAAAAACATGGAAACTGTAAAGCACTTGGTCCCTATATTCACAGTGAAGTTGTAGAGCTCTTAGAAGAATGCAACTTAGATATCCCTGCAAAAATCTTCAATAATATATAAAAGAAACTTTAAAAAACTTGAAATTCCAAAAAATTAGCTAAAATCTGCATTTATCTGGCTCCGTAAATCCAGCAACGCTAAAATCGCCAAAAATATAACTTTCGACTGATAAGTCCTATGTTCCATACGTAATAATTACTGCTGAAATTTAAAACAAGTGCGAGGAGGATATGGGATCAAAACAATTTCGTTTCGCGGACGGTATGAGAATCCGAGAGGTATTGTTTAGTTTCATTGTGCTCATCCAAAATGCCGCGATCAACAAAAACATACCTATTTGTATTTCATAGATAATGAAAAGACCTTTGATAAAGTGAAATACGTAAAACTACATAAAATGTTAACAAAAACCGAGACTCAGATGATATAAACCGATCCATGAGATAAACAGAATACATGAACTCTATGGGACCAAAATACATTATACAAATACATATAGGTTCATACGAGGCACGGGAAAATATCAGAATTAACGAATTAATACTTGTTTATAATATTCTATAAGCTGACAGTACAGTACTAATTACCCTAAGGGAACAAGAACTACAAATGTGTTGAACAAAGTAGTGAGGGAGGGATTAACATTAATGTAAAGAAAACAAATAAAAAATGGCAATAACGAGAAAATACTCCATATACGTTTTTTTTTGGCTTAAACTTAGACACAAAAGAAATAAGACAGTAACCATCATCATAATTTACTTAAATTCCCTAACATTAAGTTAAGAACACATCGACATTAGGAGAACAAGACATACTCTTCTCGCCTAGGGACCTATCAAGACATTGATTTATATAAGGTCCAACAACACTAGGTCACGGAGAGAAAGAAGTTATACAAATGGTTTAAATTAAAGGTAATTAGATTAACTAAAACTTTTTTGGAGACTTTTAATGAAAATTTGCGATATTTGAAAAAGTTAATTATATAGTGTTATATACATCTACAGAGCTAAGTAATAATAAAAACAGTTTAATAAATCAAACAAAAAAATCCAGTTTGGCCCAATATGTCTGTAGCATTAACAACCCTAGTCCTGTAAGACAAGTATGGAAGAAAATACGTAAAATTTAGCATTAGTTAAGAACTACAGAGAAATGTCTTTCAATGAAAATTTCGACCCTGTATTTCTGGATAATAAACTAGAGGCTCAGAAGGTCTAACTTCTCTCTTGAAAACTACAACATGCCATTAAACCCTCCTCTCACGTTACAAGAACTGAACAACTCACTTAACGATCTAAAAAAAGTCCTGTCTTACGATATTCCAACTATTTTTTTAAAAGATCTTCCTACGTCTGCTAAAAATTACATGCTCCAATTATTTAACTTAATCTTGCAACGATAACAGTACCGATTTGTTTGGTCAAAATCTATCATTCTCCCATTTCTCAAAAGTCAAAAATCTCGTTAGACCCTGATTCCTATAGACCTATAAGCCTAAGTTGTGCAATGGGCAAGATACTAGAAACAAATTACCAATTCAAACAGCGTTTTTACTGATTTTTCAAAGGCCTTTGGCCAGGTTAATCATAATCTTTTGGTCCACAAACTTCATGCATCTGGCTTTGGTAACCCCATGTTAATTGGATGAAAAGTTTTCTGATGGGACGTACACAGCAAGTTCGTATTAACATATATATTTTAAAATAATTTCATTGTCATTCTGGTGTACCACAAGCGTCTATTGTGTCCCTTCTTTTTTAACTTGTTCGTTAACGATATTGGTAACGCTATCAAAAACTCACACTTCCTGCTATTTGCTGATGATCTTAAGTTGTTTCGTTGTATACATAATAAATCAGATATAGATCTCCTGCAAGATGATGTAAATAATATATGTTTATGGTCAAAACAAAATGGCTATCAAAAACTCACACTTAATATAATAAGGCTATCAAAAACTCACACTTCCTGCTATTTGCTGATGATCTTAAGTTGTTTCGTTGTATACATAATAAATCAGATATAGATCTCCTGCAAGATGATGTAAATAATATATGTTTATGGTTTAAGCTTAAATTCAACTAAATGTTCTTGTATTTCATTTGGTCGTATAAATAATATAATAGCTAATAGATATGTTCTTAATGACGTACTCTTGGATTTAGTTACTGAGATAAGAGATTTGGGTGTATTATTAGATTGTGCATTGACATTTAGAAGCCATTTTCTTAAAATTAAGGAAACAGGATTTCGTAATCTTGGTTTTATTTATCGTAATAGTCACGATCTCTCACCTATTATATTCAAATTATTGTATTGCTCTCTGGTACGCTCAGGTCTTGAATACTGCTCTGTTGTTTGGTCCCCATTTCATCAAGTATATATTGATGGATTGGAGAGCGTTCAGAGAAAGTTTCTAAGATCTTTAACTTTGAAAGCACATAATAATATAAAAAATACTGAAAATTTTTTCATAGATTATTCTATAATAATGTCTCAATTTAACATTGCTACATTGAAGAACCGCAGGTTGAGAGCTGATATGTTATTTTTGTTTAAAGTTCTAATCAACGTTATTAATTTTACCTCGTTATTAGCCAATGTATCCCTTTTATATTCCTTTTCATAGGACTGATTATGCTCGCCATTTTCCCTTGTCGAGAATGCTCAGCTCTTGCAGTGACCTCCTATTGGATCCTTTCTGCCCAAACATTAATGCTTTTAAAAGGCAAAGTAAGAATCCAATTATTAATCTAGATATGTGATATTTTTTCATATAAGTATATATTTTTTAACTTTTGTGATTTGATATACTGTTTTAATGTACAAATTTTAACTGTTTACTTGTTTCTTTGTTATCGTTTCGTTTTCTACCATCGAAATAAATAAATAAATAAATTCAAGGCTGACTTGGCATCTGGAAAATTCGAATTTACTTATAAACGAACAAAATGGTTTTCGACAAAATCGATCCGGGATAGATTACATATTAGACCTGGAAAGTAATATTCATGAATCTGTGGCAACAAACGACATTATACAGTAGTATTTTTTGACTAAAAAAAAGCATTTTAAAACATGTTGAAGATCATTTTAAAAAAGTTACAGTCATAGAATATTCGTAAAAATTGCCTTCATTTTATTAAGAATTTTCTAGAAAATAAATTGTTTCGTGTGAGAGTTAATAACTACTAACGTGTAAGGGTTGAATAATTGTTTTGCCGAATATAATATAGATTTCTTTACTATGTTATTCTACTGTCCTACTGTTACTATGTTATCAGATTGGGAAGCTATACTAGAACCCCAAAAAGAAAGACCATACGAAGATGAGACTCGAAAAAAAAAAATATGTTATTTTGGAAGATGATAAATTGATTTCCTTTGAAATAGATCTTATTGCATAGCGGGCTGAGGCTAGTTTCTTCCTTAACAAATCGATATGAAGGGGCCATTTAAGGTTGCTGTTTATAAAAATACCAAGAAATTTTACAGGAGCAATCAATTATTAAGAAGCAAGGGTTAAAGAGCTACTTTATGGGATAATGCTACTATATCATCCACGTAAAAAAGAGTAAATTATTGTCGGACCAGGTTTTTATTCTAAGTGGATTAAAAGTTATAGTTGCATGAAGAGTTGTAATATTAAAGTTCCTCTAGGTACTACTGGTATCATCAGCAAAGGAAACATTTTTCCATTGATTTTTAAGTTATTGATGTCATTTATAAAGAAAAAAAAAAGTAGAGAACTTGTGGTACTCCACATACAATGCTTTTGTGACTAGAGTCATCATTTTCTCTAACTAGTTTTTTCCTATTCCTCAAGTAAGATTGGAACCAATTCAAAGAAATACCTCGAATTCCGTAAAAATTTAGTTTCTTTTAATCAAAATGTCGTGAATTCGCAATCAAAAGCTTTGACATAGTAACAAAAAACAGTGGCAGTACAAAGATTATTGTTTAGTGCTTGATAGACCTCATGTAGTACAGAAAACATAGCATCACTAGTATATTTATTAGATAAAAATCCGAACTGACTTTGTGATAAAATGTTGTTTTCAACGAGAAAGGGCATAAATCGGGATTTTATAAGTCTTTCAATAATTTTGGATATGATCGGTAGTAAGGCAATAGGTCTATGGTTGCAGATATTTGATTTTTCACACCCATTATAAGGAGGAATAATAATGGCTGTCTTTAGGCACTCTGAAAATATACCTTTTTGAAAGAAATCGTTAATTACTGAGACCAGGACTTCAAATACATTTTTTGGTAGATTTAAGAAAATTTGTATGGATAGTCCATCAATACTACAGGAAAATTTGCTTTTCATACTACTGATTGTTTGGATCAGTTCAGATTTATCAACTGGTTTCATAAAGAATGAATTCGAGACATTTTTTAAATTGATGAAATAGGAAATAGGATCTTGTTGTAACAAAATAGTTAATCTTATATCTTTACTGACATCAACAAACTATTCATTTAGATTTTCAAGGTTTGGAAGAGAAAATGATTTTTAGCTGTTCTTGAAAAGTTTTAGAAAGGTACCTCTGTATTTGGAGATATATTCAGTGACAAAGATGTTGGTAGTAAATTTCTTGATGTACAGTAGTAAACGCATATTCTTGGCTAATATGCGGATACCTTTGGTAGTACAGGTTTACAAACTCAGGTGGTAATTCTGTTTTGTTTTTACGAATTGTAATAACTAATGTCAGCTTTTTGTATACAACGACTCTAGCAGATCCATACCTATAAACCAATTATCGGTAGTAATATTCCTTCCTGATCCGTATATGGGTTCACATAATCTTAAGACTACCGCATTGGCAGAGTTGCTCACAGCATAAGGACCATTAGGTTTCTGGCCTACATAGACTTCAAAGATTTTAAGTAAAGTAACACCTGGCACATTCGGAAACGGCTTGCACGATTTTTATAGATTTTGGTGTGTAAGGGTATTGTGATTTGAGCGATGTTGTGGTGATATTTATATTGTTGTCAAATTTTCAGATTTTCTGGAAATATAAGAAACTTTCTTATTTCAGACAGAATACCCTGTATATTTTTTACCTTTTAAAGTCCTTAAGAAATACTCAACATTTTTTATGTAATGTTCTTTTTATCGCAATGCCATAATTTCGGAATTATTTTTACATTTACATTATCTTCGCTGAACTTAAAATATTATATTAAGATGGCTATGACTCTTACAATAATAACTTTGACATTTCTAGAAATTAGTATTGTTGGAAATTTATGACATTTAGTTATAGGGAACATAAAAAAGAATCAGTATTTCTTAAAGACTTCAAAAGATAGAAAATATAATGGGTGTTTTATATAAAATAAGAAAGTTCATTAGAATTACAGAAAAATGGAAGAACTGAAAAATATGTAAATGTCCCCATAATATCGGCCGCATCCTAATACACACCAAAGTCTATAAAAATCGTTAAAGCCATTTCCGAAATAATTGGACGTCCCATTCATTACACTTACTCTTTATATTGATACCTTAACAACAGGCCTTACAACTATATATTGGAACAAACTAAAATACACGCATAATTCAGATAGTTAACGGATTTTTTTTTTAATCTATTCTAAACTGATAGTATGTTATTTACTAATATTATAGGTTCAATCAACAAAAAAAAACAAGATATACTTACTCTAACAGAACTAATATTAATTAAAAACGTGTAATTTATTGGCAAATAAATATTGGGACAGAACGAATATTTCTTTTTAAAACGAAGTAGCATCGCTCTTAGACTTTATGACTGCTCGAATAAGGTTGGGCATTGACTCGAACAAGAATCTGCAGTATTAGGAGGTAAATTTCTTCCAAATGTGCTTTATTTTAGCTTTAAGTTCATATAATGTCTGCTGTGGGTTATTCCGTAGTGTCTGTTTTTTTTATGCTTCACTCTGCAAAATTTCGGATTAGCTATGGGCTCATCCTTATCTCCACTATTAGCACATATATTCACAGATAATTTCGAACAAAACATTGTACACAAACAAGACAACCTGCCCACAGTATGGTGAAGATATGTAGATGATATGTTTTCCATTTGGCCTCACGGACCAGAAAGATTAAATAAATTCTTATGGACATCAACAGTGAAGAAGAATTCAGCATGGAACAAGAAAACAATAATTCAAAATCTACAGAAAACAAACCCACACTAACAGATATTTAAATTACCACTCAAACCATAACGTAAACATCAAAAAAGGAATTATCAAATCCCTACATGAAAGAGCCTGAAGCACCTGGTATAATGAAAATGCATTTCAGGAGGATAAAATCTGCTGACAGAGATTTTGACAAAAAAGTAGTCACCAGCAAGCCAAGGTATGTGAAGCTGTCAACAGGTTCAAAGATATGACTTCGAAAGACTGTTTCCTGTTCCTCATTTGCTACAGGATCCTTGGCAACCAACATCTATTTGGTTTTGCCTTTGTTGATGACTAGACCGACCTGTCTCGTCGCCGTTTTAAATTCTAGAAAATATTGCTCAACATCTCGCTTCCTACCACCTATGTATTATGTCAATGCCATCAGCGTATGCTATGATTTGTATGATTTGAAAATAAGTTCCAGTAACACATGATCCAACAATGCCTCTCCAAATAGTTAACGACCACCTGTTCTGAGACGTATTGCGATTATTATATATATTAATGAATATATTGCGGTAAAATGTCTATTCGTCAGAAATACAATATTTTCCAACAAAGTTACGCTTCGACTTAACATTTTTTCCGCCTACATACTGTTTATTTCATCAATAAAACCGTTTTTGGTATTAATGGTTTTAAATATTGCAAATTGCCTAAAGAAATAAAGCGATTTAAAACTTTTGCAAAGGCTTTTTTTGTAGAATGTCTTCTGCGCGGATATCTTTGATTATACATAAGTTTAAAGCAAGTAAACAGTTCAGTTGAAAAAGTCATATATATATATATATATATATATATATATATATATATATATATATATATATATATATATATATTATATATATATATATATATATATATATATATATATATATATATATATGTATATATATATATGTATATATATAATATATAAATATAATTAATAATATCCTGGGAAAGACCTAATTGACAAAACCCATCTGTACTGATGAAAATTTTAATTTTATTTATTAAAACGGGCAACGGTTTATATTAACATGTTTTATAAATTGTTGAGAGCAAATGATGAAGTTTCTGGTATGTGGTTTCACAATATTTTTAAATTACTCCTACTTTAATCAAAAAATAAATTACATCTGTAAAATATTTACCGGCTTTTATTAATAGTAATCACGTTTTACTTCCTATTTATTTTTTAAAGTTATAATCGCCCTCGTTCTATCCACAAACATTCAGCGCTGATTATTTTTTTCCATCAAAGCTAGAGCTCTTTGGTTCTACATACAAAGTCAATATTTTAATTAATAACACCAACATCCTATGCACTTCAAACGTGATGTCAAGGGTCCGGATCTAAAAATACTGGTTTCAAAAGCTGAAGTAATTTATATAAAACCTCATCGGATGCATTCGTTAGTGAAACATATGTGTATGGATGTTTACATAATTAATGTTCAAACTAATGTTCTTCAAAGCAGATAATTTTTACAAGGGAGAGGATAAAGCGTAGACGGTTTGACAATAGATGTCATCGCCTAGTGTGGCGCCAGGAAATATTTATTCACACAAAGAATAAAAAATCACCCCTAGTTGGTGTTATAGGGTTGATATAGTTTTAAAGACCTTTGGGGTAGAAATGTAACATATATTCGTTATAAATTATGTACTTGGAAACATTTATTTGCGTTTTAATTTTCACAATAGTTAACTAAATACTAATAAAAAAACATCGCCTCAATATAATATCTAATATTTATGTTATAAGACATTTATTGTAAGTTAAATAACATAGTAAATTTTAAAATAAACACTTAGTTTTTTGTTCTGTTATTGGATGTAGTTTTTTTCACTGGTACAAAGTTTATTACTGTAATATGTTTACGTTTACATCTATATACAATCTATTTATATAAAAGTTAGGATACATAGTTACATCTTAATATACACTACCGAGCATAAAATTAGGGTCACCCCGTAATTTGAATTTATTTTAGAAATTATTATTCTGTTTTAACTATTTTCGGTTGTAACATAGTTTACTAATGGATTTCTTGAAAAAAAAATTGTTGTCGTTGTTGTTTCGACAAGCGTTTGAGATAAAAAGGGCCCTTTAGCCCAATTCCTAAAAACCGTTATCAGCACAGTTTTTGTTTCTATTCAATTGTAAATTGTTTGTGTATTGTTATCACTGTCAGTGTATTGCAATGAGCATAAATTTTGTTGTGGCGGCAAGAATTGTGGCGGCGTTAGAAGATGGCCACGGTCAGCGAGAAACTGCGAGAAACGTTGGTGTAAGTCTCTCGAGTGTACAACGAGTATGGCAACGGTGCGAAGAGACCGGTCTGCTTACTCGAAGACCTGGTTCAGGTCGAGGCAGGATTACAACAGCTAGAGATGACCGCTTTGTCGTTTCTAGTGCTTTGAGAAACCGAACGGTCACGGCAGTTTCTCTTCGAAATCATCTGCAAGAAGTGAGAAATGTAAACATAAGTGAATGGACAGTTAGGAGATGACTTCATGCTGCTGGTTTATTTTCTCGAACTAGAGTAACTGGACCGCCGCTTTTTCGTGAATACCAAATTGCCATATTGAATTTTGCACTCGAGCACTTGGCTTGAACAATGCAGGATTGGAGTCGTGTATTGTTTTCCGATGAATCGAGATTCTGTCTTACGGGCTCAGACAAACGTGTAAGAGTGTGGCGACGTCCACGCGAGAGATATGCTCAAGCATGTGTTGCCGAGCGTCTTCCATTTGGTGGAGGGTCAGTTATGGCATGGGGAGGCATATCGTTTGATGCTTGCACGGAGTTAGTCTTTATCGATAATGGGACATTGACAGCGCATAGATACCTGACATTCTAAAATAAATTCAAATTACGGGGTGACCCTCATTTTATGCTCGGTAGTGTAATTACTGTAAGTAGTAAAGGTGACAGTCTTTTAGGAAACGAATTATGGCAGTGCACATGTTTGTAGAACCGAGTAGGTCATTTAAATTATTTTGAAAGTTGTAGTAGTCTCTTTAAGGTTTGTAGAGGACACATTATAGTAATATGTGTTTCACTGTTAAAAAGTCATTACAATGTTCACAGCGAGGATAGTTTTGTATTTTTCTATTTTGCAATTTCCAGTGTGTTTACCAAGTGCTTAATACGTTATTCTTGATACTAACCTTTAGATCTAGATAAGGTTGTATGTTTACCATATTTTCTAAAGACCTGTTTTACTATATGATCAGCGTTCTCATTTCCATTGATACCAACATGGAATGGCATCCAGATGATGGTTAATAAAACATCATTTTTGACTGCTGTTGGTAGATACTGTAGATGCACTGTACAATAGTAGTATATATTTCTAATTGACTTAATTGCGGAGAGAAAATCGGTGTATATTGCTAATGATTTCTCATTAGTAATTCTTTTTTAAGTTTCATCTTCTATCGAAGGTTGGAAATCATCATGGCTATGTGGACCCTGTGACTGCCGCTCTAAAAAGTTCTGCACTACTGCATTCATACCATTCCCTCAAGTTCTTAAGCCACGATATTCTTCGTCTTCCCACATGAGTAAATTTGCCTTCTCACAACATGACCTAAGCACTCAAGTTTTTTTCTTTTAATATTCATTATTATTTCAGCTTCATTTCCTATTCTTCTAGTAACTTCTGCCATAACGAGAAGTAGTGAATATGTAACACCGAAGCATTCTTAGGCGTAGTCCTAACCTTATATCCCGACAACAAAGAAACTTTTTAAGTTTAAAAAATTATGCACTTGTTATTTCGATATGCTTTTAATTTCTTTGGTTTGATCTACATTTGATGTTATCCATATTCTTAAGTATTTGTATGTATCCAAACTCTCAATTACAGTATCCTCAATAATCAATTTGGATGTTTGCATCTGCTGATGTAGTCATGAGCATGCATTTAGTTTTTTTTAAGTTCATCCTTAGTCCGTATTCATGACAGCATTCACTAAGTTGTATAATTACGTTCTGTAAATCGTTGTTGTGAAGACCATCAAAATAAACCGCCTAAGGTGGGTGGGCCACGTTATGCGGATGGATGAGAGTGATCCCACTAAAATAACTATGCTAAACAGGCCGGTCGGAAGAAGAAGAAGGGGGCGACCTAAACTCAGATATCTGGTCGAAGTACAGGAAGATCTGAGGGAGATTGGAGTGAGGGACTGGAGAAGACAGACACTCGATAGGGATGGATGGAAGAATGTTTTGAAGCAGGCCAAGGCTCACGAAGGGCTGTAGCGCCAACTGATAATGAAATCATTGTTGTTATCCGTTATTATTACTTTATCCTCCATTGATAGATATACATTCTAGTGAATCTGATAGCGCTTCTTTAAATACCACTTCACTGCAGACATTGAAGAGAGTTGGTGACAGTACGCAACCCTAGCGGACTCTTCTCTGTATTTTGAAATCTCGGGTGTTCTGGTTGTCAACTCTTACCTTGGCAGTTTGATTTGAATATAAATAAGAAAAATTTTTGTATTACGACTGTCAATATTTTTGCTTTTTAATATTTCTACAAGAACAAAGCATCTCTTGTACCCATATCATTTCTAAAGCCAAATTGTGTGTCACTAATTTCATATTCAAGAGTTTTAACAATTCTGCTGTGTATTATTTTAAAAAATGTTTTAAGTGTGTGACTTATTAAAGCTATTGTTCTGTGATCTGAGCGGAATATTGCACTTGACTTTTTGAATATTGCCACAAAGGTCGATTGCAGCCATTGTCTGGGGATTATGAAAGTCTGATATATTAGATGACACAATATTTCCTTCATATCAGTAATAATATCTCGTTTATTATTTTAAAGGATATTCGTTCTTGTGCTTTTTCTAGAACCTGTCATTTCTTTGATTTTTTTTGTGTGAATTAAAGCTATCATACTTTTTATCCAGATCTTCTTTTCCTTGCATCTGTCGAAATCTCTCTTTTGCCTCTCGAATTTTCTTTCTGATGTTTTTCTGAATTTCTTTGTATTTATTAAAGTCTTTTGCTTTATGTTTTCTTCGTTCTTCTATGAGTTTAAGAATTTCTACCGTCATCTAAGGTTTTGTTTTTTTCCCAAGTGGTTTGAGAGTTTCTTTTTCAACTGACACAATTGCATGTTGAATTTTTCCCAATTTTTGGTCAATAGTTAGAGTTTCTGCATTTCCTTAAATTTTCGTTTGTTTTAAATTTCGTTTCCGCATATGTGTTGTCTTGTTTGAGATGCCTTGTATCCATGATTTTCTTGGAGCTAGGGTGCTTTGCATTCTTTAGTTTCCCTCTTCGACAAAACAACCGGATTGTGATCGGAGAATATGTCCGCTCTTGGATAAGTTTTGAGATGATATTATAGAATTTCTATATCTTCTGTTGAAGATAATATAATCTATTTTATTTCTGACTATTTTGTTGTTATTGTCAGCCGGTAACCTCCATGTGTATAATCTACGTTTAGGAAGTTTGAATAAGGTATTTGTAATTATGAGTTCCTCATTAATACAGAAATCAACCACGTCTCCACGTTCATTCGTCTCTCCAAATCCATATCGCCCCACACAATTCTGCACTTTGCCTTGGCCCACTTTAGCGTCTAAATCTCCCAATATAATATTTATATTTTGTCTTTTAGTCAGCTTTAAGACATTGCCAATTTGTTCATAGAAGTTCTCTATGGTGTCTTAATCCTTGTCTGCAGTAGGTGCATATACTTGGATTATATTTATTTTACATTTTAAAGGAGAGTTGAGAGACAGCATCAATACTCGATCAGAGTAGGGAACAAAGTTACAAATAGCTTTTTGAGACTTCTCTTTTTTTAGATGTTAGTATCAAGAGGGTTCTGGGCATTTATTCTTTTTTGTATCGATGCAAGCTGGTAATAAAAGTAGGTAGCTTTTTGGTGGTTTTGGCGAAAGATACGAATTACTTTATATACATATTACATATACATGTTACGTTTTACTGGAAGGAAAAGTACAGGGCAAAAGATAAGTAGGAAGACGCCAGAACTCGTGGCTGAAAGACCTGAGGGGATGGTTCGACCGCTCATTCCCAAAAATCTTACGTGCAGCAGTTTCCAAAACTACAATTGCCATTTGGATCGCCAACCTTCGAAAGGAGACGGCGCCATGAGAAGAAGAAGCTTTTTGGTCCACGGGGAAATTCTGGACGTAGTATCGGGAGATGTGAGTGTAAGATCTGTATCTTGTAGCAAAATATTTAAAATTTATAATAGAGAATGTGCTCGAGGGTGACTATTTTCTGAAACAGGGTGGGGAGTATTAATTAGTTTAATCACTGGGTTTTTCGGATTAGCAGAATTCTAGAAAAGTAAGACTGTAGTAAATGTTGCCGCCTTATAAAAAGTGGGAGTTTTGAAGATTCGATGTAAAGACTTTCAGAAGGACTAGATTAAAAGACTGTATGGCTAATGCGTAAAGAAGTGTATAAAGACCTGAATTGCATTAAGGCTTTTAAGATAATTGTCAGAAACAGCTACAGTTTTTTAGATATTAATCTGTTTTTTTGTTCTGTATCTGATCTCTCCATGCAAGTCTTTTATCTAATATTATTCCTAATAATTTGTGTTTATTAATCACTTGAAGAGGAGATCCATTTGGGTGAAGTAGAGGAGGGTGAACGTGTTGTCTTCTAGTGAAGTGTATGTATGACTTTTTAGTCGACCTGTCATGAAGATTGTTAAGAGTATTTTTAAGTAAAGAGCATGTGCTTCTTCTAATTTTGCCTTTGCAATAAAAAAACATAATCATCTGCGTGTATTGAGTATTTTACTAAAGGTCGAACAAGAGAGTTTATATCGTTAATGCTAAGAAGGTAACGTGTGCGGTCAGAACTGAGCCGGGGACTCTATTTTGTAATAACTGTGTTGTAGATGTTTTTGAAAGTAGTTTGCCAACGTTATGGTTATGTGATTACACTAATTTTAATTAAAATCAATGTTCTTTTTCTTCTTACGCTGTTTATCCCTTTCGCATCTTAACGATGAGTATGGTTATAATTTTGCTTGCAGCTATTCATATTTGTCAGGTTGAAGACATATTGAACGAATTTCTTAGGTTTTGAAGCTAATACATTCTTCTTCTTCCAGGTCTTTTTTACAAATACCTTGCCCGGAAGAATAAGTTGCAACAAGCCATATCTCCGTTCATTCCTTATAACATGATCGTTCTACTGAAGAAAATCTTATTGATGTACAATCGGAAATACCTGAGGCTTTCGCAATTAGACAACAGTGTATCGGAATATTTTTCGACATTAGTAAAGCCTACGATTTAGTATGGAAATACTCGAGTTTATATCCTTAAATTCATATCAAATTAGTCAGTCTATCAATCTAAGATCTATCTAGTCAATCAAAATCTAACTTCAGTAGGAACTTTGAGGAAAAACAAGCGAGAGAGTCCCCCACAGCTTATACAGATTAAGAACAGACAACCACAGTCCTCGGTATTTGGATTTCTGAAACATATATCTATGGTATCCCTTGTACCAAAAAAAGGGAAAAACGTGATTTTATTATTATCATCACGATGACGAAATAGATAAATCTACCAGCGAGAAACTTTTACCAGAAATAATAAGTTCTTATAACTTTACAAAATGAGGGGTTAATACGGTGGATGAGTTGACAGGAAGTTACAGTGTAGCTCGTAATTGTAGAAGGTGGCCTCTAAGAATTTTTTTTTCACAAATGGACAGAGCTGGAATCAACAGCCAGGTAATTTACAGAACAAACACTAGTGACTATTCAAAAAAACGTCGTATATTTCTGGAAGATCTGGGATTAGCATTAGTTACGCCAATTCTGGAAAAACGAAAAAGTAATCTGCGACTTGCGAAACATTTACGATCCAAAATAGTTCAAGTTTTGGGAGAAAGTGACCAAGTTCCACCGAAAAAGCAACGTACGGGACGTGGACGGTATCAAAACTGTTCCAGAAAATATGACCGGAAAACTAAACAAACGTGCGATCAATGCCAAAATTTTTATTGTTTAGATCACCTTCATCGCCTTTGCGATGAATGTATCCAGTTTCGGTACTCCTAACTTTTTTCAAGCTTGGATATCCAATGTCTTGCTTTTTTATATTTTCATGAACTGCAACTCAAAATGTATACCATCAACATTTAATAGTGGTCTCGGAAAAAAATATTTTAGCACTTTTTCAAATTCTGCAAACTTTTATCAAAAATCTAGTATTTTACTTGGTATAAATTTAGGGCTTTTTCTAATTATCTATTGTTATTGTTATTATTCTAATATTTATTAAGTTGTAATGCTGCAACACAATCTATAGATACACGCTAAAAAACCTGCGTGGTTGATACGTCACGTAAGTAAACAAAGAACATAATAACTATTATTCAATTTAAGAATAAGTTAAGTTAAATATTATTACTGAAGTTAACAATAAATTATTTTACAGTTTATGACGCTTGAATCTTCCGTTCGATTAAGTAGCAATCTATTGTCGGATGTCATAATTTTCAATATTCAATATATTTTAGATAACTATATATGAACAAAGCTACGTCGAGAGTATTAGTCCTCTGCAGGGGCATTCTATTGAAAGAGACTTGCAAATCGTGTTGTATCGTTCTTTACCATCAAAGGACAACAAAGGACGTCCCAGGCACTCCAATTATTTTATAATGAATTAGGCTTTGCCCTGACGTAATTCTTCTCGTGAAAATAACGGCAGCTGATAAATTATTATACCCACTTTTAAGGTACACTGCCGCTTTGTCCCGAGAAAAATCTACAATGTTCGGGAGATTATTTAAACAGTGCTTCAATTTTTGGAGATTTTCCTTTTGGGTAAAAAATGTTTAACTATATAATTACACGTTTGCGATTTCTAAGGTAGGCAGACGAAATTAATTATTCACTTGTAGGGATAAAAGGAGCAGAGCCTTTTAAAAAATAAAGAACGGAAGGGCAGAATAAAATTTTAAATACCGTGTGAATTTAATTTTTTGTATGCATGTAACAAAATTTTTGCCATATCGCTTCCAGGTTCGATGAGTAAACTTAAATGTATGCTAATAAAATTATTACAGTTAGTGTAAACTATTAATGTAAAATTTAAGTGCATAATCGTCTTTTAAACAAATTCATATCTAGAGGCTCTCAGAGCAATAGTGGCCTATGCCCAAAACGCCGTTTTGGGATAAATGCAATTTTTGTTTTTTAACAAATTTAAATAGTATTCTAACACTATGGTAAATAAAATTTATATTATGACATTTTTTATTTCAGTTTTTAATTGGGAAAAATTTTCATAGTAAATTTACAAAAAAAAATGTGGTTTAGGCCAGTGTTGCTTTATTAAAAATTGTTGGATAGATCAGGTTTTTTTCCACTAAATACTAAATACTTAATAAAATATTATGTTTCGGATTCTGCTTCTGAGTAAATAATTTCTTCTGTAGGGGCAGAAGTTGCTGTTACAATACGATCATAGGGATAAAGAAGATCAAGCTTTAATGCCGTCTTGGTGTTTACAGAGTTTCGTTTTGTGATGCTAACCTAGTCAAATAACATCTTCATTATTAGAGTACTTGTACTTAATAACTGATAAATCGGTGTCCTTATAATGTAGCTATTGGATTTTAAGTCATTCGACTTTTCCTACTTTCCTACTTTTGATCCCTGTTTGCTAAAGGTGACGATGATGAACCACCAACACCAGAGGTGACGACAAACGAAATAAATATTGAGGAGGAAGAGCTAAAGGAAGCATTAAGGAAATTAAAAAATAGAAAATCACCAGGAGAGGACAGAATACCGAACGAACTTCTAAATTATGGAGGACCAGATCTGACCAAACAACTACTAAAACTAATTAAAAAAATAATGGAACAAAACAGAATTCCTCAAGAATGGAGATCAAGCATCCTAATACCTCTCTTCAAAAAGGGAGACAAATTCCGGAAACTTCCGGACCCGGAAAATTACAGAGGAATTAATTTATTAAACATAACACTCAAATTAACAATCAAAGTGATAATAAATAAATTGAATGAAATTATAACACTAGCAGAAGAACATCAAGGTTTTAGGTCGGGAAGATCATGCACCGACGCTATATTTATAATGAGGCAAAGTGCAAGAGAAGTTATTAGAATACAACAAACCGGCATATCTATGTTTCGCGGACCTTAAAAAGGCATTTGACCAGGTCAAATTAAAAGACGTTATCCACTTACTGAATGCAAGAGACATACCTCTATATGAACCTAATATCTACCAAAAAAAACACAATAAAAGTACAAATAGAAGAAAAACTAACCGACACTATTGAAGCTGGCAATGGGATAAGACAGGGAGATTCCCTGAGTCCTCTATTGTTCAAAGTGATTATGGACGAAATAATAAAAAAAGTAAGAACTAAAAAGGGATACCAAATGGGAGAAAAACAACTTAAAATAATCTGCTATGCAACGACGCAATACTACTCTCTCAAAGTGAAGATGATTTACAACGTATGCTGCACAAATTTAATATAACCGCCAGAAAATTTAACATGTTAATTTCCCCAAAAAAGACAAAATGCATGGTTATAACAGCAAATTTACTAAGATGTAAATTGGAGCTGAAAGGTCAGATAATAGAACAAGTGATGGAGTTTAAATATCTAGGCATCACATTATCTAGCTACGGAAAGCTCGAAACCGAAGTGGAAGATCAAGTGAATAGAGCAAACAGAGCCGCAGGCTGCCTAAACGAAACAATATGGAGAAATAAAAATATCGGGAAAGAAACGAAAGGCAGAATTTACAAAGCAGTCATCAGACCAATAATGACATACGCGGCAGAAACAAGACCTGACACAGAGAGAACAAAAAGGATGTTAGAAACAGCAGAGATGAAAACACTTAGAAAATTGATGGTAAGACACCATGGGACAGAGCTATAAGTACAGATATACGACATAGATGCAAGGTGGAGAACATCAAAAACTGGGTAAGAAATAAAAGAGTAGAATCGAATTATCATATAAGCCGAATGACAACAAATAGAGTAGTAAAGACGGCAAGAGACGGTTCCCCAATAGGAAGACGATCAGTAGGAAGACCACGCAAACGATGGAATGACAACTTACTGGAGGTACATTGAAAAACAGACAGAATCATGTCTATATATAAAGAAGAAGAAGAAGAAGAATAAAAAGACTTTTCCTTTATCCATGGATAATTTTTTGATAGTAACATTTTTTTTAAACGAACAGTAGATCTGTGAAAGTCGTTGTTATAGCTATGAACGGCAGTTGTTGTTAGCACATTTAATTACTTTATTCCAATAATTTCGGATAGAGATATTCCTCAAAAATTTCTTTTGATTTCCACTAAACCAAAATCTTGGTCAAATGACAAGTAAGAATGGCCACTTACTAGAAACTTGTGGTGAATTTCTCTCACAGAAATTACATTTGAATCAACAATATTCTTGCGTTATCGTTTCAATTTCCACTTCGGAAATCATTCTTAAAATACAAACAATAATAAATTAAACAAATTTTGTTTTTTGTTACTTGGTGAAAATGGATCAGATGTGACACATTCGTAAATGATATAAACGATAAAGAAGAGACAATTACATTTACAATGGAAAAGGAATATAATAACACACTTCCTTTTCTGGATGTTGTAATCTCTAAGAACGATACTGGATATGAGACTCAGGCTTATCGAAAACCAACATACACCAACAGATATCTTAATTGGAAATCAAATCACAACATTAATATTAAAAAGGGAATCAATAAATCCTTACATGATAGAGCCAAAATTACTTGCTCTAACAAAAATTCGTTCTTACAGGAGAAACATTTGTTAACATCTGTTTTATTAAAAATTGATTGTACTTTATATAAAAAAAGAAATTTTCAAGAATCGACCGAATAGAAGAGAACAACTTAGAACGAGATCCCTACAGCACACACAAGGAATAATACGAGGAAAATAACAATACCATATATAAAGACAGGAAATAAATTCAACATTTCAACAACATTTATAACAACAAACATATTTATACATATTTTATCTAAAACTAAACCTAACCATGAACAAAAAAAAACAAAGAATTGTATTTATAAAATACCTTGTGAATGTGATCAGTTTTATTTATTCGAAACATTAAGAGCATTAAATGTTAGAAAAAGTAACATATTATATTAAAAATAGAGAATTTGATAGATATCAAATATGTTAGCAAGGCTGAGAAATTGAACATTGAAATAATGGAACGATTTAAGTATAGTCCTTAAAGAAACATATGATAGAACAAATCAAAAAAACGGCTCCTCTTCTTCTTCTTTTCTTCTTCTTTTTTTCCTGGTTATTTCCTGGTTATTTACTATAGAACCATTAACAAAAGAATTTTACTGTCATCATGACATGTCATGTGGTTGTCTTTTTAAAGACAAATCACATGCTATGATTTTTCTGATGAATATTCTCAAGTTAAAGTTGATTTCATGTAATGAACTATCTTACAATAAAGTCGTCTCAGGAATGCAACTCAGCTATATTGGCAATATCATTTTAAAGTCGTCTACTTTAAAATGTATATTATAATTTCTGAATTGTCAATATAAATAAGTCAGATAAAATTAAATTATTAGAAAAATTTTTCACCCAAGTAACAAAAAACAAAATTTGTTTAATTTATTAATATACTTGCATAATAAGGCAATAATGTTCGTATTTTGACCGTCAAATTGATCTGCATACATGATTAACGTTTCAGTTTTTACAAATTTATTAAGAGAATGTAAAACACAAGACCTTACTTCCTGAGAACCTCTGGAGGCCATGGATTCATTCCATGTGTACATCATTAATTCATGGTTTGCCAAGTTGTGGATCCCAAAGCAATAAGTCCCTAACTGGGCTTGTAGTAACAAAAGTCCTGTGGATAATACTGGCGTCGGGAGAGTTTTCATCAGATCACGTACTATTAGTATATACGTAGTTACTTGTTGTGCATTGTTTCTTGTAAATTCTTTATCCTTCTTCATACCATCTCTTGCTAGATCTGCCTTTCTTTGATGTAATTGACTCTCTGTTTCTAACTGTTGTATTGGGATTTAAGCTAAGGCAGATTTAATTTTATTTGCAAATAAATCACAGTTCTTGCATGAATCGGTAATCGGAGCATAAAAATGCAGATTAAAACTTCTGAGAAACTAAACTTTGACATAGGCGTTGAACATTTATTTTGATATACCTGGTACAGTTTTCCAAGACTTAGATCCTGTGCTAAGTATCCTCGATTTAGATTTTTGTGTCACGACTAATAAGACTTGTAACTTGGTAATATCATAATGAAATTCTTTACCTCATTAATTATATTCTCTGGCGTTTGATCGGCAGTAATTTGTTTTTCCTTTTTATCAGTGGGTGCGGGTAGACATTTATCTTTGCTTAACACAACTATAGTAATTCTGCCACCAGAAATGAGAAGAACCGTTTTAAAAAATTTCTTGAAAATTTTAAATCTTTTTGACAGTTTCATTGTCTAGATAATAAATAGGTGTCGTCTAACGCTGTAAATTTTCAACATTGTGCGTGTAGGTTCTTCATGTGTGCACTATCTTAATTAACGAAAATAAATATGCAGATTTAAGATAAAATATATTGATTTTGTAAAATATTTAAAAAAAAAATTTTTGTTACCTTAAAAAGAACTTTTCACAGCACTTGCCATTACAACAGTTTTTACTCAATTAAAATACTTTTGCGGGGGCAAGATTATTAACTCAGTTCACATATTCTTTTCCACAATTTGGATTGTGTTTCCTAATATTTTTTTCCACATTTCTTTGCGTCTGATTTTTTTAGACGGACATTAGTGTATGTTTTGTTAAATTCTTCACTTTCGAAATCAACAATATTCTCAATGTCCGATGGAATATACCCGGATCCTGAATCTGCATAAGGTTCTTCTTCACTACTTTTTATTTCTGTGAACAAGAATTAAATTTTTTAGAAAACTGATCTCATAATTAAAATTACTAACTAAAAATGTAAGTTATGTATTAATTAAACTTACCTTCAATAAAATAAACTTCGTAATCAATTTTGCGTTAACGTAAGAGCACTTTAATATTAAAATAAAAAACACTCTGTTATGATAAAAATGTGTCAATGGATGCGCACTCACTGTTAAAGCAGCAGTTACCTAGGTAAAAAAATTGAAGGTTAGACCACTGTTGCATTTGCATTTCGAGCAAACTTTATTGAGGCAACAAGAAATTATATAACGCCATCTAGTCAAATATAGGGGTAAGTTGTGTAGACACTGTTAATTCGAAGATCTAATGTTGCTGATTATCATTATCATCATCATCATTTAACCCGGATCTATCTACTGCTGGATATAGGTCTCCATCAGTCTTCCATGTATTTCTGTTTTGTGCTGTTTGCATCCAATTTTTGTCGATCCGTTTTATGTCATCAGACCATCTTGTTGGTGGACGACCTCTACTTTGATGTGCTTCTGGTCTCGGTCTCCACTGTATTATTCGCTGTGTCTATCTGTTGCTGATTATATTGAAATATTAATCTAAAATCTGCTCAATTTGTGGTTTAGGCCACTGTTGCTCTAATGGCTTCAATTTGAATCTTGTAATCGATAGATTAAAGCCCTACTTATTATTTTGATACACTCACGTATGGCTTCTTTAGGACACCAAAAATAGAAGAAACTGTCTGTTAATTTTGAAAATCCAAGTGCTAAACGCATCCAGCGGCAAAAACAACTCATTGAAAATAGATGTATTGATTGTATAATGAGTATTTTAAAAATCTATACTAAATTCTTTACAAAAAACAAAATCGAATGGGCTATTAAAAGCTTCAAACCTTTTAAATCCCCGAGTAATACAGCCCCAACTACAGCGGCTTTTCATAGCAAGCCTTGTGTTAGGTCATATTCCAAAAACTTGGAGGACGTAAAACGTCCTATGAAGCAACCAAACTCTTATTACTCCATATCACTCACCTACTTTAGTTTAAAAATAATGGAGAAACTAGTAGACTACTACATAAAAAGCGAAACTCCAACGAGGAAACCGCTTCACAAATATCAATTTGCCTACTATATAAGCAATCTTCTATAAATGTTTTAAACTCACTAATTAAAAGTATTAAAAAACAATAGTGGCAAAAGAAATAGCTCTTTGCGCTTTCGTTGACATAGAGGTGGCATTCGATAACACCTAATTTGAATCCCTAAAAAGAGCAAAGGTAAAGAGGAGCATTAAAGCCTCACTAATACAATGGATTCAGCCAATGCTAAGAACCAGAATCATTACTGCTAGTATTGAAGAAGAAACTGTGACTGTGGCAGCAGCAAACGGGATGCTCTCAGGGGGGCGTACTATTACCCCTGCTATGGTCTCTGGTCGTGGATAAACTCCTGACTAAATAACTTTCGTTTTACAACCCAAGGTTAGCCAGATCTATCATTAGCTAAGATCTATCCAACGAAAAGACCAAAATATAGAGCAAAGAGGGTTGTTTTGCATAGTTGTTTTGGCTCTGTGCTCGCAACAACAAGGCGTTGCCAAACTCATCAGGACCAGATTTAACATTTGATAATAAGTACCGACCACACAACCGGCGCAAGCAACTAAGAATTTTAGATTTTAGTTGAGTTGATATCATGTAACGGTGCATTTAATCAAACTTATTCCGTGTGTACCAATTATTACAAAGGGCAAATGGATTAACAGAATACCTTAATAACCGACACATTAACATTGACATGAAATCCAGAATATATAAGACCAGTATATAAGACCAATGATGACCTACGGGTCAAAAACAAGACCAGATACATTTAAAATACAGAAAACATGACGAAAACAACAGAAATAAGAATCTTGGGAAGAATTACAGGAAAACGTGATACGCCGAATTAGAAGTGGCAAGATCAAAATAAAATTTTATGTACAGATTACAAACGAGTGGACACTAAATAAAAATTGAGAATAAAACAATCACATAATTCAATGACAGACACAAGAGTTTAAAGAATAAAATAGGAAAGGACAATGGCAATCTTCCAGAGTGGAGGTAATCTGCCAACGAATGAGCAAAATTGTTTGTATAAAGAAATAGGAATAAGAACACTTGCGTTGATAATTTTTAGCAAAAAGGTTAAGAAACCGTATCTGAAGCTCAAAGGAGGCCGAGAAGGTCATAAGTATTACAATTTAGTATCAAAAATTGTTTTTAAAAAATTCTTTTTAAAAGGTATATAATCAGCATTTTGATCAGTTGCTATCAAAAAGTTCTCATAGAAAGTTTGCCTAGGGGCAAGTAACCTCAGTGTTGTAGTCCTATGTTGCCATAAAGTAAATTCCGTCTATAACTTAACCCGGCGTCGTCTGACAGAAGATTCCATATTTTAAATTATATTTTATTGGAAATTGGCACTGCCTACAGGCAACTCCTTCTATCTTATCCTTAAACTATTGAAGCTTGACAAGTGGGTATATTTGCGACAAGTTTCTCTCAGTTCCTAAAAAGTTATCGCAACAATTAGGTCGGGAGTAGTTCCTCAGACGACGCCGGACTGTTGGTGTGACTTTTTTGTATGTCGTGCATTTTTAGAAATTATGGCCGGGCCATCAAAACGAGCGCGTTTCGGCGATGACGATTATGAGACAACTCTTTTATAGTGGTACAATGAGGAATGCGATAGTGACAGTGATGTAGACGATGTTTCGGAAGACCATAACATTGAATCTGAACACGATACATGTTCGGAATTTTCTGATTCTGACGAGCTTGCAGATTCTAATGAATTAGCAGAAAGTGATAGTGACAAAACCTATATTTATGGTAAAAATCGACACAGGTGGTGTACGTCAGAAGTTATCCCCCCATCTAGAACACGTAAACACAACATTGTCATAAAAGTGCCAATTCTAAAAACAAAGGCAAAAATGCTCGGCGAGGCTGCGATACCCTTGTTTGTTTGAAATTGTTTAGTGATAATATTCTACAACATATTGAGCAGAATACAAACCCAACATTACTACCTATGCGTGAGAAATATTCTGCTAGTTCTATCCATCATCTTAGAGAAATGGATGTTATTGAATAGAATAGAAATATGCTTTATTGTCACTAAAAATTATTGAACAATTTTATGGACAAAGCTAAAAAAATCAGTCAAAAAGTACAAAAAGTATAAAACAAAAACAAATATAATAAAAAAATAGAACAATACAATTTTAAATTAGTAAAATTATTGTATCACTTACATAATTTGTACAGACAACAACAAATAAGACACATTGTAGCCACTGCTTGAGACACCCAAATGTAATTATAAACAATACTAATTTTGTTTCTTTGTTATACATTAAGAAACTCGTCTATTGAGTTAAGAGCATTTTTGGGACTTATTATTTACACTGCTATTTTCAACTCCAATCACGAAAATATAGAACTGGAAGAGAAATCTTCAAATCAGTCATGCGCGATAAAAGGTTTGCTGTTCTTTTACTTGCTATCCGATTCGACCATCCTGAAGACAGGGAGGAACGCAAAAAAGATGATCCATCTGCAGCTATTTTATTTATATTCAATACTTTCATAGTTTTAAAGTTTATACGGACTTGGTCAATCTGCCACAATTTATGAAATGCTTGTAAGTTTTCGAGGTAAATTCCGGTTTAAAATGTACATGCCTTACGGGTCTTACGGATGCACGTAATGGTTATTTGTATAATGCTTATATCTACAGCGGAAAAGACTCGAATAGATTTGGTATCAGTGACGAGCACAAAAAATTCCTAAAGCCTACACAAGCTGCGTTGCGCTTAGCTGAACCGCTCTTGGGTAGCAACCGAAATATCATAGCTGATAATTGGTACTCTTCTATTCAATTAGTGGATATTTTATGAACGAAAAACTTGACTTATGTGGGCACACTGAAAAAAAATAAGGCTGAAATACCTCCATGTACCTTAATTACTCATGTAGGAAAAGTGGGAAAGGCTACAGTACTTATATCTTCAATCCATAGAAGACGTTATAGTGATCTTTTTACTGAAAAACCAGAAATTATTTCTAATTATAATGAGAATAAGGGAAGTGTAGATTCCCTATATGAGAAATGCTTCAAAAGCACCTCAAGCGGTCGAACCTGAAGATGGCACTTAACAGTTTTTTTTCGCATATTGGAGATTTCTATAACAAATTCATATATTCTACATCAGTGTTACAAAAACAATCCAGTAATAAAAGAAAAAAGTGTTTTTGCTTTGGAGTTGGCTATGCAATTAGTGCAAGATCACATGAAAAGACCAATGATAATGACGAACATTCCACGTCAATTACGTCTTACAATTAGCCAGATACTTGGAGTTCAAGAAGAACAAGAGTTTGTATCCGAGTAGAAATCGCAGGATGTCAAAATACCTGTGCTTGCGTTGCAAAAAGCCTGTTTGTTTGGGATGTACAAAACCACTATGTAAAAATTGCGTATAAAATTGTTAAAGTTTGACTGATGCTGGAAACAAACATTTTTGATCGATTTTTATTTTACCTAGTTTTTTGTTTAGTGTGCAGTTTGAAGATTTATGCTATAGGAATACATTTTTTTTTCATAGAGTTTTTTATATATTTTTTAATTACTTTACAAAACTATGTACTTTTTCACAAATATTTGTATGGATGTTAGTTTCATTTAAATATTTTTTTCTTAACCCAACTAATGCCCAAATCTAATACGTTCACTTTTATATAAATATATCAGGATATGTTTGTCTAGAATATTATTAGCAACAATGTAACTAAAATTTATTTAACTATATTTAAAGGATTTTTACCCAGATATTTAGTGGCTTCAAACATGTAAACCTAGATAAACAGTGATGATGGAATAGTCATTCCGAATGGGTTCTTTTATATTATTAAAGCTTTTATAAAGAATTTTTTAAATGAACTATTGATATTTATGGTATACAGCCAACTTCAGGAAATTTGTTTTACTTGGAGATTTAATATCTGCTTTAAAAATTAATTTTTATTAGAAAAATATCAGATTATTGCGTAGTAACTAATTTAAAAAATTCTATTTTGGTATTAAAACATAAGCCGCTATTTTACTCCCCACATTTTTGTACCTTGCAAACACACAGACCACCCAAAGTGCTTTATTATACTTAAAAAAATAAATGCCAGTTCTGTTAACCAGATACCTAAAAACGTCGAGTCATCTTTGAGAAGTTAATGACGCAAGACGACTGAGTGCGATATATCGCAATAAAATTGCGCTCATTTAGTTTGTTGGGGGCCTAATGAACACTTATCATCAGGAATTAAATCTACCCCATTTAATGCAATGTAACGCAGTAGATAAACGACGTTGATAAGCATAAATTGATATGAGTAACGCTTAACGGAAACATGGAAAAGATCTAATGATTATCGTTTGTCACGTTTTTTGTAATTATTTAGTTTTAATTAAAATGTAAATAAAATGTATGGCACTCTGCGTTTTACTAAACGGATATGAAGTGCATAATGAGTTTTTTTTAATATTGCCATTTTTGTTAGCTCTTTCATGATAACTGCGTGTTAGTCATTGAATTTTTAGTTTGCCATTGTATATTGTTTCAGTATGAATTATCTAATAATAACAGTATTCTAAATTTTGTCATAACTGTTTTATTGAAAAACTACTACTTTTGATGTTATTATAATAAGAATTAGTGAATAGTGACGAACCTTTACTTTATTATTAGTTCAGATTGTGAGGCCGCTCACGTAGGAAAAATGTTTTTGATTTGGTTTCTTTGCAGATTACTGTTCAAAAATGTCTTCTTTAAACAAATCTTAAAATTTTTTGGATATAATTGTAGAATTAATGAGTAATCCCTTATTTCAATTAAAAACGTTGTTTTTAATTAATAATGTTGTTCGTCCACTCGATTTTTAAGCCAGCGCGACGCGGGCGGTATCTGATAGTGGTGGGTTACTACCCAGTCTCATGACCTAAAGTACATTACCAGTAACACTTGTAAAAACATGTAAATGCAAAAGACTTGCAACACTAATTTTGTTTGCAACTACAAGCAAAATTATGTCAACTGTGTACAATTATGTATATGGTATACTGATCTTAGAGAGAAAGAAAAGAAAAATTACTTAACCCTTAACTGGAGAGACCCTATTTTAATACACACAGAAAGACATGTCGTCTGACAGACTAAAATGTAGGAGAGGGGATAAGAACTAAACTTACAAACTTTTTAAATATAATTATTTAATAGTACTCTAAAAGCTGTTTGTATTTGTAATTGAACACAGTAAAGAAACTCAAAATATTGTCAGAGAATAAAAAAATAACTACGACTTTCTAACAGCTAATCATTTACAGGTCGTGACAGTCACATTTTTTACTTTTCATTTCAGTGAAAAAATAAATATACATCAAGTAAGTTTTTTATATAAAAGGCACTAACACATACCGGATTACGTAAAAATTAACTCGCGAAGTTATTTTGATGTTGAAAAAAATGTTCAGCAACTGTAAAAGTTACATACAATTGGTACAAATTGGTTTCGTACACTGAAGACACACAGGTTTTCTACATCGGCCACAAAGGTATTTTGTCACACGGTTCTTCTTGCGAGGGCACAAATAACATATTTTTCGCTTCTCTAGTACTAATGGCTCGTTATTATCTACTTGGTTATTCTCAGGAATTCTAAGAATACTCGCTATACTAGCACGAATTAGCCGCGATACATGAAAATTACCCATTCTTCGCTTCATATGATCTTCTGCTAATTGTTTTGCTTATATTTTAGCAAAAGCAGATTTTCCTTGAATTTTAGAATTGTTTTTGTAACTTTGATGCAGTATGTACGCATTTACAATAGCAATATCTATTATACGAAAGAAAACAGCAAGAGTCCATCTGCGAGTTCTTCGACTACACGAACTTTTAGCACATTTTTCGTCCATGCAGTCTACACCTCCTTTGTTGGCATTATAATATGAAATTATTTCTGTATCTAATATTTCCTTTCTATTGAAGAATCATTACAAGCTCTATCATGTATTGATGATTTTAAAATTGTAGCTTTATTTTTTCTGGCCACATAAAATACCATTGTACACTCTTCTCTAAATCCATAAACACTAGAACCAGGTTCTCTGGTTTTATTGACCAAAAATTACGAAGGTACTTCACCTTTGTTCTTTTTCAAAGTTCCTACATACGTAAGATTATTTTTCTGCAAAACATCTATTAGCTCTAATGACAAAAACCATTTCTTCGCAGTTATGTTTCTGTTGCTGCTAATTAAAGGTTTAATTAACCGCAAGACTGCTTGTGTTGATTTTGAGTATTTTTTTTCTTTGGGTAACAGACTTAAGCTGTTTGAGTCTTTGCCACGGTATACATATTCGTTATAGAAATAAATGGTTCATGCATCAGTAAGAGCCACTATTTTGATGCTATACTTACATGGCTTATTAGACATATACATTTTAAAACGGCACCTTCCCCTAAAACTGACAAACATTTCATCAACAGTTGCCGATTGACCTAGACCATAGCGTTTTAACAATTTTTAATAAAAGAATTGAATATATAAGAA
Organism: Diabrotica undecimpunctata; assembly: GCF_040954645.1. NCBI lineage: Eukaryota > Metazoa > Arthropoda > Insecta > Coleoptera > Chrysomelidae > Diabrotica > Diabrotica undecimpunctata. The sequence continues at coordinate 40,310,401 of NC_092808.1, read as the reverse complement.
ACTGCTGCTACTGGATCATGTTTTTTTTTCTTCTCGATCATCTGGATTATCAAAACGAAGAGCTGATAAAATGACTGCAAAACGCTTTTGATTCATGACAGTTCTAAAAATTTCCCTGCTAGTTCCATCTGTTGCAAAAAGCGTTTTTATATTCTCATAATTCGATTTGAATATCGCAGAATATACGAGGAGTTCTATGAAAGCTTTCATCTCTGTTATGTCAATATCCTGGAGGCCATGTTTATTTGGATCATTATGCTTTATTTTCAATAAATTCAATTTATGATTGATCCACTGAATAACACATAATAACATATTTTCGTCAAACAATAACTGCCATACCTTTAGACAGAGGATCAGCTTCCTCTCCAAGACTTAGTGCTTTTGTTTTTAGGAAGGAAATTTTTGTTACTAAATTATGTTTCCTTGTACGAGATACTGGTCGAACTTCAGATTAACGCCACCTGAATTGGTTTTTTCCGTAGAAATATGTTTTATTATTAGTCTCAACTATATTTTCTTCCGAAATATTTTCTTCATCACTTTCCGTAGAAATGTCTGAATCCGTCTGGCTATCAGATTGCAAATAAACATCATCTTGTACTTGATCAACATCACTAGCGTCACTATCTAATTCGTCAAACCACTTTAAAGCTGTAACTTCAAAATCAGCATCGGTAAAAGGGATTTTTTTTGATGGACCGGCCATGATTGTAACAAATACGCGACGTTTTCAATGAAACAAAATATAACCTGAATCGAGACGTGTCGTCTAACAGACTAACTAAAACTGACTTCCGGTTATAACTTTTCCAAATATGCATATTTCTTTACCTAAGTCAAGTCACTAATAGTCAATGAATAATATAAAGACGGAGTTATTTGTACAGGGTGTTAAAAATTCTTTATGCTGTAGTCTGTCAGACGGCACGTCTCCAGTTAAGAATTAAGACAGATATTCTACACAGAATTTGCAATTTAATATGCCAAATGTTAATGCATAGAGAAGTAAATATAAAATCTGCCAATAACTCGATAATAGGTTATCACCTCGTTTCAGTGGATTTATAGTGGTTCAGTTATTTCGCCTCTTCTTTGTAATATATAATGTACTAGGAAAGTTCACGAAAAAATTAACAAATATAGTGTCATGCAATAAGCTGACGGTTTTGTCTTATAAATAAAACTATTAAGAGCTGTTGAATAAAAATTTTCTTATTTCTAAATTTAATTCATTTTTTTCAATATCACAAGAAAAATTAAGTATAGTGTTTTGTATAATACAACGCATTTTCCCATAACAAATATAGTACCGTATTTTGGCATATCTACGTGGCGAAAGCACTGTATCAGTGGAAAAGAAAGTGCAGAGGAATGGGCATTGACCTGGGAGAAACTTGCCTATATACCCTACAGTTTGCAGACGATCAAGTCCTTATAGCCAACGATAAAGAAGACCTGACATATATGGCCAGAAAACTACAGGAAGAATACAAGAAGTGGGGTTTAGAACTCAATACACAAAAAACAAAATATCTCCCAATAGGCGCAGAACTATTCAACATTCAGATGGACACAACCGAAATTGCATTCTGCACTGAATATACCTACCTAGGAATTGATTTCGACACCACAGGCACAGACAATAGGGAAATTAGAAAACGAATAACCCAGGCCCGTAGAACAATTGGATGCCTTAACGGAGTTCTTTGGAGCTCAGAAATTGGTAAAAGACGAAAATACAATATATATGAATCTCTCATAAAAACCAGCTTAACCTATGGTGCAGAGACGTGGAGACTAACAGAAAGCAATAAAAGAAAACTCGAAGCAACAGAAATGGATGTATTTAGACGATCACTTCGAATATCTAGAGCAGACAGAATTAGAAACGATGAAATAAGAAATCGGATGGGGGTAGATGGATCACTGGCAACAGACATAGAAAGGAAACAACTTATATGGTATGGCCATGTTCAAAGAATGCCAGAAACAAGACTACCAAAAATCGCCATGAAATGGATACCACCAAATCGTAAGAAACGAGGAAGACCAAAAAGAACATGGAAGGAGGGAATAACAAAGGCAATGAGCTCCCGAGACTTGACCGAAGAACAATGGAATGATAGAAATTCGTGGAAATTAGGCATCGGACAACGACGCAAGACGTTTTGAAACCGATATATATATATATATATATTTTGGCATAACGCTGGACAAAATACTTAGTTGGAGACCATTCAACCATAAAGTAGAAACAACATGTTCTTCTTCAGGTTTCTTCTCCTATCGGAGGTTGGAAATCATCATCGCTATTTTAATTTTATTGGCCGCGCTTCTGAATAATTCTAATGAGCTGCAACCGAACCACTTTCTCAAATTTCTTAGCCAGGATATTTTGCGTCGTCCTGGGTTTCTCTTCCCTTGTATCTTCCCTTGCATAATTAACCTAAGTAATACGTACTTCTCGCCCCTCATTATATGACCCAGATATTGAATCTTTCTAATTTTTGTTGTTCTTTATAACATGTTTAAAAACATGTTATAGAGGATTAAATTTTCTAAAACTTATTCGGAAAATATAGTGGGGAACTGATACACAAACCTATTTATTGTTTTATAAAGCGATATTCATCCGATCCATAATATATTAGGGAAGTATTTTTTATGGTTTCGCCAGTAATACCATTTTAAAAAGATTAGATTTGAATCTTGAATGTGATGCCCGTGTGAGTCCATTTCATATAGGTAAAAAAAAATAAAATAAGACTTACTCACAATTAATTTAATTATACAACCAACGATCGGTTTTGCATACTACAATTTGCTATGCATCTTCAGGTCTAATAGTACCTGGTAAATTAAATGTTGAAATTACAAAAACCCACATTAGGGTGTTGTCTTATAAAGAAAACAATTACAGCAATTATGCCAGTATTATATGTCTGTGATTATTAATCTTAATAAAAATTGATTAAAGCATACAAAGTAAAACCAACAAAATGGCATAAGATAATCTAATGAATTGAAATAAATTAGTAAATAACCAAAAATACTACTTACATTCCGGTACAAAAATTATTAATTAGTGATTTGGAAAACATAGCTCAAACTATCCTGGATTGTTGGTCATGGGTGATCATCGGTTTTATTGTAACTTTTTGACAATTAGAGAGGAAGTTCTTGAGGGGAGAGATACTAACAAAAGAAATAGGATGTAGGTATTGTGTAATTTGTTTTTAAAAAAGAAAGCGATGTTTTTTATTATTTAAAAGTTATCTACATTTATTCAATAGGTATATTTTAGAAATGTTTGTTAATTTATTGAATTATTTATTAAAAGGATAGCTATATGCCTTCATTTATTGTCATGAAGCTATCCTTTAAGACTTAGTAGACTGTTTTTTGATGTGAGTATTAAACAATTTATTTTAAGCACTAGAATGTTTCAGTAATTTCATAAATCTTTGTTAGATTTTAGTAATGGGAGATTATGAACACAGGCAAGCTCCTATTTCTAGTTTTTAGCCCCAGCTGGTCTATCACACCGAGGTTTTATAAAAAACTCTAGTATCACTATCCGAAGGTTAAGCAAACTGTTAGTTTTATAATTAATCATACAAGATAATGTTTACAAATCTGTTGATGACAATACAAAATATAAAATTTTAACTAAAATTACCTTTTAAATCCTTACTCTCATCAGTTTGTACAATTAAAATCTCTTCGTTTGGTAACTGTGCATAATTGTGTTCTGCAACTAAAAAGTTTCATCAAATAGTAACCAATTGGAAAATTATTAATTGTTATCTTCCCAATACGTATTACAATGGGGTATCTCAAATGATTGAAACATTTGTGTAGATTGTACATCTCTACTTGTTGAAGAACTTTCAACTGAAATAAAAAGTTAATATAATAATTTATACGATGATTCACTTTAAGTAAAATAATTTTTATTAATTACATATCAGGGTTAATTACTTTCTGTTACGTTTGCTTCCGCACACAACATTGAAATACTTCTGGGATATAGATTAGAAGGGGAATCTAAAATCAAGCAGCTATTTGTTCTCGGGAACTGCATTTTGGAAGTAGCTTAGTGTTATAAAAGACTAATTTAGATATGATTAATTCCACAATTCCACTACAGTTTTTAAAACAAAACGAATATGCCTCAGGTACTTTGAAGATAAGTTTGCTTCTACATGGTGTCATAGCTTGACCTTAATAATCGTACCAGTTTTCATTTTTCTAAATAGAAGCATTCTGGAGTTATTAAAAAAAACTACTTACAAGGCGCCATGTTCAAAGAGCTCTAGCTCCCTTATGAAGCATTTTAGGACTAGATGAATTAGGTTAAATCGTTTTAAAGAGGAATATGTATAGCAGCTTTTTACAGGCTGTACCTGTAAAAAGCTGCTATACCGTTTCTGCTTCATTTTCCATTTAAAATCCCATAAGAAAATGCTAAGGTCACCGAAAACCTGATGCCAAATGTATTGTAAGAAAGAAAAGTGATGAACAATTATTCAAAGATGGTTTTACAATGGTTCTTCGGTTACTGGTTGGCTGCAAACTTTTTAGTAGGTTTTTCTTGTAATCAGTGGGGAAATATTTATAGGGACCTTAGTTATAATTCTTAAGACGTTAGACACTTACCTATTTAGAATATTTGTTTATACCATTCGTAGCCATTCAATTAGCACAAGATACTTCAATAACGCTTTATATATATATATATATATATATATATATATATATATATATATATATATTGTGATGATGTATTATTTGTGAATGATGAGCAATGAGTGTTTTTTACTAATATATATATATATATATATATATATATATATATATATATATATATATATATATATATATATATATATGTATATATATATATATATAGATATATATATATATATATATATATATATATATATATATATATATATATATATATATATATATATATATAGAGGGTTTTTATCGCGGTTCTCAAAGAATTAGTTTGTAAGCACTTTTTTAAATTATCTTTATTATATCTATTATGAAACACACATATATATCTAACATAACCAATGCAAAATTTAAAATAAACTATCTTTAAATTGAAATTTTTATGAAACTAATTAAATTATATAGACAATGTAAAATTTAAACAAACTATCTTTAAAATTGAAATAATTATGACACTAACTAAATTATATTAACAAAATTTTGTACCTTTCTGTCACTGAATGCCTAAATGAACTGTTTTCCACTATATAGATTTTAATCACCACTCAATGTCTTCGTCCTCAGCCTCGGTTATCCTTGTTTTTGTGAAATTCCGTTTTCCTATTATCAGCTTCCACCAATTTAAAATATTTTTCTTCTTAATAGCATTTATATTTATTCTTCTTTTCAATATACCAATATCCAATCACCAAATATATTATATAATTTTATTTTCAATTAATACTTTCTTGCATTATCCAATCACCATTTATACATAACATAATTGTTAATATTTAATAATATTCTTTTAATATACTTTACAATACTATCAAATTTTAATACTAAATCACTGATTATTGCATACTTTATACTTTCTTCCTAATTCTGACTAACTAATCTTGAACTAACTGAACAACTGACTTCACTAACTTATACTGACTGACTGACCATTTTGAAACTTACTGACTGGACTCGCCCCTCCTCAATCCAAATCACCGAGTTTTATACCCTTTTCAATGTTCCAGAGCCATCTGGCAAGAAATCGTATTCGATTTGTTCCATTTCCTACATATCTGAATCTTCCGGAATAGTCCATTCCGCAAACAGGCCATATTCTGTGATCTAGAGAATTCTTTACTTTTCTAACGAGAATTTTATCGACATTTAGGCTTTTCAGATATAACCCTATTTCACATTCTCAATTATTATTTTTCCGTCTGTCACTTAAATGTATAGTTGGTTGCCTATGCACATGGCTCACTTAAATATATTTACAATATTATAATTATTAAAAAAAAACTTTTTACACTTATTATATGCTAATTTCTTAAAAATGCCCTCACATAAATAATTTTTATAATATTTCCTAGTATGTTACTTATTAAAATAAGCAAATACTTTTAATATCTAATATTATCTAGTAAATAAATTATAAATTAATTTTTTAAACACTATATATATATATATATATATATATATATATATATATATATATATATATACTTGCCTTGGTCTCTACTGATAATTGTGACAATTATCAAAAATAATTTACGATTTTAACTTTAAGTCTAAATAGCGGACTCTTTGATATTATGTCTGTTTATCAGGTTATCGTCTATTAGAATGTTGATAATTAAAACATAAATCGGTGTGTTATATATTTATGTCTGTTTATCAGATTATTGTTTATTGGAATGTCGATGAGAAGGAAAACGGAAGAGGAAAACGTACAATGATCGAAGCTAGTTGACTGGACAGAATATTTAATGCACGAAAAAAGGAACTGGATAGGAAGATCCACGCCAAGAAGAAGAAATACTGGAGGGAATTGTATGACAAGCTGAATAAAGACGTTTGCAGAAGTCAAAATTGCCATGAAACAGTACCACCAGAAATAGTGGCAATCTTGAGGCGGCGTGGTTTTTAAAACACATGGATGTGCATAAACACAGCGATTTCCGGTGAATTAAAAGCATTTTGTGCCTCGTGCTACTCACAAAAGAAGACAAATATCGACTTGTTTGCCTTCTGTTCTTCATAGGTAAACTACACGAGAGGATCCAAAGGAGGACGAATTAAGATAGGCAATAAAGGGTCACGGAGTCTCACCAATGCAATATTGATTTAGAAGGAATACAAGCACGTTTAATGTGGTGAGAGTGTATTTCAATAGTTGTGCAGGATGAAGGCTGACCATAAATGCAGTTTCGCTTTCGAAATGCTTTTAATACCTTAAAATAAAAATAAGCCATATGAGCTTTACAAGAAAAATTCTGTCCTGGTTAATTGATGAATATTATTGTGAGTCTAAGAAAAAAATGTAATGGTAATAAGGATAAGTCCTAGGACTCACGCTGTGGAACCTGCTATATGATGGGGTTATGGACCAACAATATAAAAAGGACATAACTCCCTTTGTATCTTCGCATGACCTTGCTATACTGTTGATAAGGCGGGTCAAGGAGGTTTTATCTTAGGTGCACAGTACAAATTAAGGAATAAATGAGAAAATAATATAGGCTAGAGCTGGCTCTGATTAATAAAATAATCATAGTTCTGAAGGAAATACGGAAAATAGACGCAATAGCAGTAAATTATACAGAAATGAACATGGTTCCAACTAAATATGTCAGATAATTAGATGTCAATCTGAGTTATACAGAAGGTGGAGGGAGTACGTAAAGGCGATAACTTACAGGATTACAATGAGATCGGTCGCGCTGTGATGAATGATACCCAATATCATGGGACAACAATCAAGAGAAGGAGGGCAATCGATTTACTTATAATTTTATGGCACTGTTAACTAAACATTGCTTTATTTAGAAACCGAATTTGCAAAAGGAATAATGCTATTGTACTAGAGATTAAATTTTTTGTTTAAGTTTCTCATATATATTTTTTTCTTTGGTTTGGCGTTAATTCTCAGGTGTGTCATACGTTCATTTATTGGTTTAAATTAGCTAATATTATTTTTAATTTGTTCATAATAATTATGAAGGCAACTTCATATTGAACTTATTTGTTAATGCCCAGAGAACGGTAGCGTGCAGATTTTTTATTTACTTATTTCTTCTTGCCGTGACTCGCTAAATTAAAATTTAAATTTTATTTCATATTATCAAAATGAGGAGCTTGCGTGCAAAACCGGATATATCCACTTTTTACACAAAAACATGTTTTGGTGGTTTCTGGGTCTAAGCCATGATATCTATAGGTCTACATATTGATTTGCAACTAAAACCGTATGAATCCCTCCAAAAGCGTTAATTAAAGTTCGACCTTTGGAGCAAAACTGGTTATATCCAAATTTTGCAGGCAAAAGCGGATATATCCAAATAAACAAGTCTGTGCGTATTCTATTGCAATTTTTTGTTCGTTACTGACATTGGTTATGATCAAACGTGCTTTAAATCGTGCTTAATAAAAGTAGTGTGTTTAAGTTTTACGTTAAAAATTGTATATTATGAAGGAGGATATTAGTGTAAGTGAAGGAAGTGATGGAAGCAGGAAAAGAATAAGACGCGAGAACAAAAGGGAAGCGAGTAAAAAGCAAAAGTAAGGTTAGGTATTGTTTTAAAATTTTAGGTATTTAGATCCCGGCCCTAGATTAGAAGGTTTTACACATCCTCGTAGTCATACTGGTAAAACATATGAATGCTGCAAAGTGAGTACGCAAGATATTATAAGTCTTAGAAAACAGTTTTATAGTAACGAAGAGAAAATTCGCCAGGATATGTTTTTATGTAAATATATGTCTGTTGTGCCAGTTAAACGAAGCAGACAAAATAAAGAAATGAAAGAAAGAAACGAAACAGTTTGTTACATGTTAAAGTCTGATAAAAATATGGTTAGGGTTTGCAAAACTGTTTTCTCTGCTATTTTTGGCGTAACTAAACACAGACTTGTCACTGATACAAAGGTTTTTTAGAAAGGAGGTGTTTCGAATGAGAAAAGGGGAGGTGATAGAGTATCCAAGAAAACTGCATCAAAAAAAGAAAAAGTACGACAATTTATTGGTTCTTTGCGTGGTAAAGAAAGCCGCTACAATAGAAAACAATCGAAATGTATATATCTTTCTGCAACTCTTTCTGTGGCAAAGCTGCATAAAATGTCTAACAGGCAATGTAATCCTGAAAATCAAGTAACCTACGATATGTTCAGAAATATATTTTTAAATGATTTTAATGTCAACTTCTCATCCCCTGCGTCAGATGTGTGTTCCAAGTGCACCAGGTTAAAAGAGCAATTAAGACACACAAGAGACCTACAGCGAAGACAAAACCTCATTATGGAGTACCGCGTTCATAGAAAAAGGCCAAACACTTTCTATGAACTCGCCCAAGAAAAACTTGATAATAGCATGACCTTTTATTTCGACCTTCAGCAAGTTCAACCGCTATCCCAAACACCAATCAGGGATGCGTTTTATTCTCATCAAATTAGTTGGTATTAGTGTTGCCCAAAATCGGTCTTGGTCTTGCAATCTTGGTCTTGTTCTTGCGTTTTTGCAAGATCAAGACCAAGACCAAGGCCGCCTAATTTTAGCAAGACCAAGACCAAGACTGACCGTGCAAGATTTAAGCAAGAACAAGACTAAGCCTGCGAGACTCTTGCGTCTTGCAGTTAGGACTGAGTGTGGTTTTAGCGAGATTTTCTCGCAAAATATGTCACCCTAGCTAATAAAAAATATAATTGTTACGGACACCCACTTAATAAATCAATTTTCTTCCCATTAAAATTTAGTCAGGAGGAATCTAAATAAACAAATCTTATCGGCCTAAGACTATAAATTGTTTCTGCTGAGTGTGTGATGAGATCATTCGGTTAAACAAAATTTGCTGAACAAGCGCGGCTAATATTCAAAAGTAACGAAACAAATTAATAACAGATAATGTCGCCTACCGTGTAAACAAAATACCGAAATATTTAGAATAACCAAGTAAATTAATTCTCGGTTTGTTATTAGATACTTAGGGTATTGGATAGTAACAAACATAAAGTAACTAGTAGTATAGTAGTTACTTTTTCGACATCACTTAACTTCATTCCTAATTCCTTTCCTTTGAGTTTCCTTTTGTGAAGTGAAGTGAATTTCCTTTGAGTCTAATGTAATAATTGTTTTTCATCTAATCCTTGTTGTTTCCGGAGTGACAAGTTTACAATTTGACATGAGGGACAAAGATTCAAATAGTTCTAAGTAGTGAGCGTTGGAGTTATAGATATAAAAGACCTAAAAGCAAATTTGATGACTTTTTTGAAATAATTCAAGCATCCCAAATTGCTTTGTGTAAATTGTGCCTACATAGAAAGGTTGAAATGAGAATTATCAACAGAAACACGTCTCACGATTACAAATATTTCTTTCTGAAAAACAAAAATTCGGTGGAGATATCACAAGCTTTTTAATAACCGCTAGAAAAAGTGAACATGTAAAAAAATGTACTTATTACCTTATTACCAATTACATATATTATGTACCTAGTACTTTATTTTGGTAAATTAAGTAGGATCTCCTTAATTTAAAATAACTTCTTTTGATTACCATTGTTTTTTCAACTATTCTTTATTTTTTCAAGTTAGTTTTTTATATAAAAGTAGAGATAAGAATGGTAAAAACATTTATTTTGCTTTAATAAGTGGATTATAGTTTGTTATCTTATCATCTAAAAAATCTGTGCCCTTGATACATGTATGTGGATTTTTTGCCCATCATGTCCATCAATCCCTTTCTAGGCAGATAATGTTCATTAAAATACAGGCATGCTTATGTCATTAATTTGTTTTTTTTTTGTTTTAACCAAATTTTAGCACATGTAAGCTTAGTAAATGCAAACATTTATTAAGAAAAAGATTGACTTCCGTGGGGCCTGGTAGATAGCTGAGTTAGTTAGAGCATAGGCACGGATCGCTTAGATCGTGGCTTCAATCCCCACCCGGTGTCAGTTGTTTAGACATTTATTAATTTGGTTAGTCTTTATTATGTCTATGCTAATTCAAGCTTAAAATATACTTACCCTGTTACGTTGTTCTACGATCTAAAGTAACGTTTAATAAATAGCAATAGGGGAATGGGTAACTGCAAGACTTGCAAGACTCTTGCTGCAAGACCAAGACCAAGACCAAGACCGGGAGTGCAATACCAAGACCAAGACCAGGTGTATTGGCGCAAGACCAAGACCAAGACTGTCTGAGTCTCGTCTTGTTCTTGCATTTGGGCAACACTAGTTGGTATGCTTTTTGCTGCATTCCTATGACGTCTCGTAATCCGATATTCTATGTCTGGACCGAAGATTTGGCTGGAAGAGGGGCCATTCAAATTGGTTCTGCTTTATTTCATCATCTTCAAAGTTTGAATTATGAAGGAGTACATCTTCTCATACTATTCTGCGATGGATGTGGAGGACAGAATAAGAATTCACATATCATTCACACCCTAATATATTGGCTTAAAAACCAGTCCCCAGATAATTTGACCGAAATAATAATAACATTTCCAGTCCGAGGACATTCTAGCTTTCTACCTGCGGACCGATCATTCGGTAGAGTTGAGAAAATCTTGAAAATACATCCAGTCATAAAGAAAAATACATAGAAATGTATTCGGAAGTAGGTTCGGTAAAAACACTTGGTTCTGACTGGCAAATGTATGATGTTAAAGAACTGGAAAAAGTGTATAAGAAAATAAATGGAATTTCTGAATGCAAAAAAATTAACTTAAAAAATTTGTGAATAAAAATAATGAAACTACTATTAAAGTAAAAAAGTTTAAATTTTATCGGTTCACAGCATCAGGTGACACCACTTAGGAGTCGCTTGTCAAGAAGGGAAAATCAGAAAATATACGGCTAAGTAGGTTACCATTGAGTAATTCAATAACAGATAAGAAGAAAAAAAGTTTGAATCATTTCATTCAGGGAAGATCTTTTGTGGTACAAAAATTAATTAGACAGTAACGGAGAAGAAACCGTAGATATTTCGGAAAATAATGAAACCCAAGAAGATGGAGACAAGCTATGCGATTGCCTGCACGAAGAGACTGCAATACATATTTAAATTTGTTCATTCTATTTTTGCAAATATTACTTTAACTAACTTGTTTTGTTTATTTAATGAAAAATAAATAATTTTTTTCGCTCACAGTGTGTCATTTTGTGTGCAAAACCGGATATATCCAATGTTTTTTTGCTAACACCGCCGAGTTGTTTACTTTTTTTTATAAAAAAATATACGTCATTCAGTTAGTAAACCCCATTAAATTGAAACTGTTTTCTCAAATTAATATAATTTTTTAAAATAAATATGTAGTGTATTTTTTTCATCTCCTGAAAAAACTTTAAAAGTGGATATATCCGGTTTTGCACGCGAGCTCCTTAAATAAGATAATGTTTAAATGAAATCTATACATAACTCTTTGAGCTAAAGAACCCTAAGGATCTATAAGAAAACAATTACAAAACTGTTTTTGAAATTTTTACATAAGTTTAGTAAACTGAAACCATTAAGACTTACATTTTTTATATATGCATTTACGTTTTTCCTCGTATATGCCCACATAAATTACAACAGAGTTTATTATCTATTTTGATGCGTAGGTAGCAGAACAAAAACCTTTATTATGCCTTTTGACATGATAAGGAAACGTAACATTGTTATCATAAAATTATGAAATATTTCGTATTAATCCAAATGAAGTTTAGCCTTGAAACATTCATTATAGTATTGTTCGACACTGTCATATATCGCAGGACATTATCGCACTTGCATTACACAAGTTGTGTATACTAAAGTTCAATTTAAATGTAAGACATTCAATTATTTTAAATTGACGCCAGAAAGTACAAGAGGTTTTATTTATTTATTTTGTAGACGATTTGATAAATAGGGTAATATAAACTGTATTCTGCATTAAGATGTATATAGGTATACACATAAATTGTATGGAAATTTACAAAGCTCTACATTTCTACAACTAAAAACACAGCAAAAAGGAAAAAAAGAAAAAATAGAAGATAGCATTGGAAAAAGAGTGTTGACCCTTCTAAAAGATTAAAATAATAAAATTTGGGGTACCTCGCCATGCAAGGTCAAATTAACTATTTTATATTGTGGGGGATGTATTAAAATGAAATAAAGAGATGGCCTAACTTCTGTATTTATTCTTTACATAAAAGTACATACTACATAAAAGGTTTTTCATAACATAAATAACATAATTACAAGCTAACAATAAATTTTTATATCATAAGTAAGAACATAAGTATAAGTAACACTTTTCATAAAGTGCATGACATATGCATAAACATAAGTAGTCAAGAGTTTCTTAATACATAAAATATCATATTTATGTGGACTTACAATAATAGCTAATACATAGTGTAATAATGGTCATCAGGATTCATAATAGTCCATATATAAATGAAATGGTATCCTAATACAAAATGGTACAGTAAGTTCAAAACTAAAACTGATACTACCATACAACATAGAAATTGCTATAGTTTCGTATTACATAAACAAATAAACTGGTGACTTTCATAATAAATAAAAAAAAAGTAACAAAGGTTGATGATTAATTAGTTTCTGGGTGATGATGCAGCCAAGCCTTCATCTGATCAGAACCAACCACAGCCTCAAAAGGTTTTTGGGTCAACTGAAATCCATTTATGCCTGATACTATATATCTATCAAAATCTTAGATTTAATATGCCAAATGTTATATTAATGTGCCAAATATTCTGTAAAACGTCGTTCTCGCCGATGGCCACTTACTATTTTTTACCGCATCATTGATATAGCTGTTAATTCGCATGTTGTGTACCAATCACTAACAAGAAGATAATATGAAAAGGCTAAACTACACAAAGGAGTTGGCGAAACAATTAGATTTAGCTCATCTGCAAAGAAGACTCGAAAATCGCAGAATCCCGAGAGAATTATTATGTGGTATTGAACGAATACTAGGACAAAAACGCCAACAAGAAGCAGATTTTGAAGAAAGGCTTGAGAAAAAGAAGACGTGTTACTTATGCCCAAGTGCATTAAAGCGAAAGATATTTTATGTGTGCTTTTTTTGTGGAAAACCAGTGTGCTTACAGTGTACAAAGAAAAATTGCGGACCTTGCGCGCAAAATGACTAGTTATTTTATTGTAATTTTTGGTTATTGTCAGAATTTTGTATTTTAGTTTCTCATTAAATTTAAATCATTAGTATGTTTCTTTTAACATTATTTTACCATTTGTTAGTCACAAGTAATCAATTTTTCTTGTAATTTAGTTTATAAACGATTTTGTAGTAACGTCCACCATTTTTTTAAATATTATGCATGCATTCATAATATTCTTGAAAAAGTAAAGTTTATTTTACTTCTACTAATCATTCCGTAGTTGATAGAAAAAACAAATACAGTGATATAAGATAAATTCATAATAAAAACAAAGGAGAATAGGCAACGGCATGACATACCGCATGTCAGAGTCTACGTCCTGAAACATCCACGTCAGTAGTTAAGGGTTAATTTGATTAACGATTTTGTCAACACCCAGATCGTCATGGCATATCCGTATCACATTAGTCATCATATTACCAGCGACATAAGATAATAATTTACCATTGTTCTTTTCTATATACTAACCCATCTTTTAGATCAAAGTACTTATTCTCCTGCTGTTCCTCCTGCTGTACAAGATTCTTTCAAAGGTGTTCCCTTCTATAAGCATTATAAAATAATATCTGCTTAGGGTATCTACGTGACCCATGTGTTTACCACTCCTGTGTAATATGGTATAATCATAATTTTCCAAAAGTTGCTTAAGGTTAGCCTGAAACTGTCACTGTCACAATCAGTTATTATTTTAAACGATATGCCAAATAACTAAACATGGAAACGCTTTATTGCATATACCGCAGCTAAAGTCTCCACTTCAAAACTATGATATTTGGACTCAGCTGGAGTGGAATGCAATTTTTAGATTCCCTTGCCGAGTAATTTATCAAACTGTTTGCTTTGTGTTTTAGAAGGCACAGTGGTAAAAATTTAAATTCGGTTTCGCCAGGTAGAAATTGTTTTATTTTTCTTTTTGTTTTTAGATGGCGTAGTTACGTTCGTATATAGTTATTTTGATAACTATTGTCTAGGACGGGAAAGATTTTTGTTTGGATTCAGAGCAGTGGCTATACCGCTCTGAGGAGACCTAAAGAGGTCGAAATACCTATAAGCGGCTTCTATGTCCTGTATCAAAACAAAAATCTAATACCGTCATTATGTTTTATTACTTTACTCCGTTTGGAGTACCAGAAACTGAATTCACTACGAATTTTGACCATGATGAACGGCATGTGGAATGTAATTTTTAGATTCCTTTGCCGAGTAATTTATCAAGCTGTTTGCTTTGCAACTTTTAGAAGGCACAGTGGTAAAAATTTGAATTCGGTTTTGCCAGGTAGAAATCGTTTGATTTCTCTTTTTGGTGTATAATTTTTTGCTTTTTATTCTATCTAACTGGCCATCTATTAATGGTGGAGGATAGTTACATTTGTTTGTAATTTTATTCAGCTCTCGATAATCTACACACAACCGTAAATCTCCACTCTTTTTTCTAACCAACACAATTGGACTTGCATATGGAAAGTTACTAGGGCGGATAATACCTTCTCTTATTAGTTTATCAATAATGGCTTGTAGCTTTTGTTATTCAGAATATACTAATCGGCGAGGAATATAAAAATTGGCTTATCATGCTTTACTGATATTGACATCTAAAAATCATGTACACTATGATTTTTACCAAAATTTAACAAATAACTATCATAAGTTTTCTTTATCTTAATTTCAGCATGCTCATTATTAGGAACAGATTTTTGGCTAATTTCAATTGACTCACTAAAAGTTACTTGTATACTTGGTTGTACAATAAATTTACGGTAATATTATTAATACATAAATATCTTTTTGAAATGTACCCAGTATCACCAAAGGTGTCCCATTAATCCCTATGAACTTATAATTTTCCACTGTGGGTATAATTAAATTGTGTGGAATATATTTAAGTTTAATAATGCTTATATGTGACTCACTGTCTATTACAGCAGTGATATTAAAACTAGATACATAATTTGCTATCTTCACTGAGTATTTTGTGTTTACCATATAGGGTTTAATCCTACTTCTTGAAAAACATTGGTTGTAGTATCTGGGGGAGCTTGCTCTGGAGAGTCTCTAAATTTATGATCCATCTTTCCATATTTGAATCATGGACCTCGTTCTCTGCGTGTCTGGATACACTCACATAACTTGTGCCCATCTTGATTACAATTGAAGCAGCGGATTCCAGGGTGTTGTACTGCTGGTGTGGAACCTCTTTGTCGATACATACCGGCTGTATTCTATGGAAATCGATTATGGTTATTTTGTGAGACAGTCTTCTTGACCACAGTGGACATTCTGCTAAATAGATCCTCAACAATTCTAATTTCATGCAACATCACCCTAACTGAACTCTGTAGTGTCGAATTGTCAAAACCATCAATAATATATTGGATTAATTCACCTTCAGTTACTCCTGCACTTTCCTGCATTTCCTAAGGTAACTTTTTCTTGATAGTAGTTAGTGAACTTCTCGCCTGCTTTCCAGTTTCTCTTTTCAAAGTTTCTTTGCTATAATTTGCATAATATTATCAAGCAAATTATATACACTTTGTACTGCACCAAGTCTTTCCAGCCATAGCTTAAAGTCTGTGTTCTGATAAGCAACCTCAGGTAACAGGTTAGCTATTTCCTTCTGGCTAAAGGACCGCTCTTTTCTCGTGACTCGGTGTTGTCTTTGACTTCTCTTGATATATTAATAGGGCCCCGACTGTAGATTTAATCATATATTCCATGGTAATTTGTTTCTCTAATGGTAGTGTAGCGGCGGCTTCGCCAGCCGGTATATTGGCATTGTCTTCTGCTTGCATATTGTTTCTTTTTGTATCCGAGTTCTGATCTGTGTGAGATTTCTTAGACTGAAATAATGGGATGGCCAAACTTCTCTATTTATTCTTTACATAAAAGTACATACTACATAAAAGGTTTTTCATAAAACGTGTCTTAACCATAAAAATTCTATAAAATGAAGTCCCTCATTCACGTCACCATCAGTGACAGCTGACAGTTCTTCTTTTTAAAGTGCCATTGTATTAGTAATGCCACAGAATGGATCTGACTTGTATACATATTCCGGATTTGATAAAAAGTATTTCTTCAAATATAGAATTTCACAAATATTCACTTCAGTTAAGTTGTTTTGCAATTACTATAGTTTTAATAGTTTTAATTTTTTCTATGGATATTTTTATGTTATACTTTAAGGTAGTGGTATAGAATTGATGCAGCAAGCTCTAAAGATCATTTTCGTTTTCTGCCATAATTAATGCATCATCCACAATCCTAAGGCGACGGCGGAATTCAGTCGCGATTTTAAATTTACACTAATGTTGATCCATCGAGTTAGAATCTACGGAGAGGGCATCACGTGACTAAAAACGATCTCATTTCGGAAATATTGTTAAGATTGTTTTGACACTTTTGACAGATCGTATATGTTTGTTTACGTTTGTTGTTTTTCGAATATTTTTAGTTTTATAATACTTTTATAGAAACTGTAATAATATATTGTGATAGTGCATAATAATGGTTTCTTGTTCTCAACGTTCTACAGGTTCGTATACAAATATGTGAACAAAGTAATGGCCCGTACTTCAGAGAATAAATTAATAGTGTTTGACTGTATTAATTTATCTTTATGTATAATATATCGTGTTTTAGTGTTTACCGCGGGATAAATAAATCATAGTTTATTAAAAATGTATTGCACTTTTTTAGATTATGATTAAATCTTCTGAATACCTAGTCATATTTTTATAGTAGTTTTAATATTATTGAGTCCGTCCATGATACCACCGTCATATTGGTATCATCATTAGCCACGCCTACCTACGCCGTTTTTATTACACACGTTAATATGCTCATAGCTTCTCCATAGATTCTAACTCGATGTGTTGATCCCTCTTAAAGGTCAGAACAATAAAATTTGGCGTAGCTCGCCATGCAAGGTCCAATTACATCCTTTAAATATACTTTAATTTACCCTATTTAAATTTACATAATAATATTTTGTATCGTCAAAACTACCATTCAGTTTACAAGATTGTTTAATAAATACCATAAAAAGATAATAGATTTTGCGTTTTGTTTATTAAAATTATATATAATGAGAAGGTAAATGTGTTACTTAAAATATTCACTGTATAGCTTTCGAGATTTAAATACGTTTTAAATAATCATTTAAAACATATTTAGTTTTCTACCACACTTATAAGGGAATTACTAACAACCAGCTAAGAACGATTAAGTAAATAATTTTCGCTAAACTAAACTTGATTATCAGATTTATTAGGTATTCTAATGTAGATAATTAGGAAATATATTGCGACCAGAGGTAGTAAAATAGTAGGTTAAATAAATAATTAGAGGGGTAATTAAATTTAATTCTAGACACGGTTTCTGCTTAAGTAATTTAAAACAAGTGTGCTGGAGTGCAGAGTACAGGCTATTCTTAGTATATTCTGTGAAAATTAGGTAAACAATATTTAATAACACGTGGTATGTAAAATTCGCTTTATACCCAGATAGTTATAGTACAGTACACAGAATTCATTAAAAACATCAAATATGTAAGAAGTTATCGTGTCTGGAAATTAAAGTAAATTAAATGGTGCAAGCTGATCAGACATAGTCTTCAATTTTAAAATCAATGTACTTTGGACTGAAAACATCTCGAAGGACCACAAACATAGCAAAAATCTCTCTTTTCAGTCCTAACTCGTCGGAGGAAGTCTAGTGGTCATCGTGATCTTGTGTATTGTTTGTATCTGGTCATTTCTTTAAACTCATGCATATGTCTTTTGCATATCCCTGTTTTGGGTCGATCCATCTTGTTACGGATCTTTTTTGTGATCTTCAACCTTAACATCTTTGTATTTGCTCTGATAACATATCCAAAGTATTTTAATTGTTGGAGATGGATTTTGTTGGAGGCCTCTGCTCACCTTCAGCTAATTAAAAATTAAATTATTTGTTGTGTGGTTAGTCCAAGGAATTCGTAACATTCTTTTCTAGCAAAATATTTTGGCGGCGTCTATTTTCCTTTTTCTTTGGGGTTCAGGGTTCACACCCTCAAGCCGGTATTGGAAATATTAAGAAGTTCGTCAATTACTTCATTTTAAGAATTTGTGAAATTTGAGAGTACTTCCATATTATCCTGGCCATCACCTGGCGAATTTTTCTAAATAACATCTACGTTTTATTTCTTCCTGTAATGACCCTGTGTTTGAGATTAATGATCCCAGATATAAGTTTAAGCTGATAACCTCAAACCGGTGATCATGTGTAAATGATTGTTATGTAGTCTATTCACTATCATGATGTTTGTCTTGATATGTGTAACTGCAGACCAAATATTTGAATTTAGTTTTTAACCAGTTGTATAAGATTGATTAACTTTCTTTCTAACGTCGCAGTTCAGGCATCTTGTTGTTTCTTTCTTGCATTCCAGCGCTATGTGACCCTCTTTGCCATATCTTAACCAACATTATCTTCTATTCTACCCCTTACAGTGCCATTATTTGTGTCCAAAGGCGAGATATCTCAGGCATCTCGGTATTTCTACCCTTGATTCCATTACTCGGCAGGATGTGTAGTCTACTTTTATTCGTTTCATTTCCAAGATCTTTTCGGCTGCGTCTTCATCCACATACATTACGCCACTCATAATCCCTTTTACTTCGCCTCGTCTCTTTCTCCAAATTGTTATAAGGTCACAGGTCCGCTCTTTGCCAGCTGCTTCTTCTGTGGCCTTTTGGATCTCCTCCTCCATTGTGGTGAGATTTTCTGTACCAAGATTCTTCTCTTTTCGATGCTCCCTGTTCGATGTTACTTTTTAAAGCAAAGTGGCAGATTAACTAGAAAATGGCTTGCACATTTTTTCTAAAACATTTTTTAGACGGCAAATGTTCCTCATCAACTAAAAAGTGCAAAAATCGTCGCCATTTTAAATCGAGTCCAATAATAATATAATAATAAAAATACCGTCCAATTGCACTTCGAAAACTTTTTAAAAGAATACTATATGATAGAATTAGCCAAACAATATTCCAACATATAACTATGAAACAAGTAAGATTTTGACCAAACCGCAGCTGTACAGACCAAGTCCTGGCACTGACTAACTACATAGAAACATGCTTTCAAAAACAACTAAAAATAGCTACTATTTTCATCGATATGTAAATAGAGTATTATACTATGTGAAACCAAGTGGTAATATATAAATTAATCTGAGCGATTTTATGCAGAAAGATCATTAATATCATTAATAGTGTGCTCTGCAATAGAAGTTTTTAAGTCGTCATCGGCGATAAGACTAGTAGTTAAATAAAACTAAACAATGGCCTTCCTTAAGCCTTCATACAGAGGACATGAACGAAACCACATCAAAGAAATTTGGATATACAGAGCACTGGACGCTTGCTACGAGCTATAAGGAACTGGAGACTACTAAGCAAATATTAAAAAATGACCTAGCTACCATCAGAAAATATTTTCGCCACTGAAAATTACAATAGAATACCACCAAGATAAAGGTATCGTTCTTCCATTTAAACAGCAGGCTGGCCAACTACCAATTAAAAATTCACTTTTAATGCAAACTCCTCAACCTCACTAAACACCCAAAATATCAAGGTGTTGATATCATGGTGTAATAACACTTGATAACACGCTAAATTTTAAAGAACAATAACAAAGACCACTGCAGTACTTAGAACATGAAATAATATTCTATAAAAGGTATAAGCTACCGCATGGGGTTTCTCAGCGTCTACACTTCGATCGACAGCACTGGAACTCGTATATCCCTTTGCGTAATACTGTCTACCGGTGTGGCTCAACAGCCCGCATACCAATCGTGTTGACACTCAACTAAATTAGGCTTTACGTAGTATATTAGCCACAATAAAGGCCACACCAACATATTAGCTACCAGCACTAAGCCACATAGCCATCACACACGCCCGCCGAGAAAATTATCAGGGAGTATATAAAAATTAACGCTAATCCTTAGCTCCGCTCCCACGTTGGTATAACCTGCAAAAACATAAATAGAACACTAACAAATAAAATTAATTATGGATTCAATTTTAAAGTAATATTAAAATTAAAGCTGAAATTAAAGAATGACGTTCATATGTTGACCAGTGTCTCTTCAATCTTGGTCTGACATTTGGTTGGAGGTGTATGTAGTTGCCTTGCGTCCTCGTTGGGGTAGGATGGCAGGTATTTTAGATAGTTTGTTAATGGTCTGCTGATTTCTTCTGCAAGGAACGGTATACCAGAGTCGTCATGCAATGTTTTGTTACTAACGTACCACGGTGCATTGAAAATTATTCTGAGTATCTTGGATTGGATTCTCTTATTGATTTTGGTATTAGAAGGCTTGGCACAGTCCTATATTTAGACTCCATTTATGTAGCTTTGGCCTTTATTCTGCACTTATACACAAAAACTTTATTATCTGTAAATAGCTGCGATTTGCCTATTAGCCAATTCATTTGACGTATTTTCATGTTGATATGGGTGTTTTTTCCAAGATATGCTTACCAAGTGAGCTTTTGGTCAAGTGTCATTCTTAAGTATTTGACATCTGTTTTTACTGGTAGTAATATATCGTTCAGTGTGGTTTTCGGGCATATGGTGTTTCTGTTCGTTCACCTTTCAGTAGACGCAGTTTAATTTTGTGTATCATTAGTCGCACACGGTCTACTACACCACCGGTCATACAAATAGTCCTCTGAATGCATTTTGTTTAAATTTCAATAACATAATCTATTGTTTGTAGCTTTTTTTAAGATCACTTTTGACATATTTTGTTTATTAAAAATTTTTATTTAAGTAGCACAAAAAATAGTCCACAATGTTTGTAATAGTTTGATTTATTCTCTTTTTTACTAAACAAATATAAAACATTATTTCACTAAGATTCATCATAAAAAATAGCAAAAAAAAGAGATGGCAAAAAACATAATAAAATTATGCCGCAATATTGCTACAATCATTGCAAATTGGATTTACATGTTCCAAACAAAGATACTTTTTAAAAATCGAAGAGAAATATTTTGTTTTTGGATCCTTTTTCTATTTACTATCACCACACCTCATCATAGGCCATCTTCTACTACAACGTGCCACATCAACGTCCTCTCCATGGTGCATAGTGGAATATAACAGAACGTTTTTGATTTTTTTTATGACACTAGTGTTCCTCTTGAACCAAACCCACATGTACTATAGCCAACAGGTGGTTCTTGATTGTTAGAGAAATGTGCAAACAAAGTTCCAAACAAAGGTCACAAATCGAACAAAAATATTTCGTTTTTCGATTATTTGCTCCCGGAGTTTTTTGAACTGGCATGATATCTTCATCCAAATGACAGGTCTTCTTTAGTCAAATCTTTATTGTCTTGGGTATATAGACATTTTGGCCTCAATTCTTTTGGTGGTTGTACAAAAGGCTTAATGCTAAATTTGTCAAAACTTCTCGTCTGGTCTTTGTGGAATTTGGAATGAATACTATTGTATCCTCCTTAGTCCTAATCCCTTTTGGTATGTGGTGACACCATCAGGCCTTTATAGTTGTTTTACGATTTCCCTCCATCCTTCCCTATCCTGAGCTAGTTGTTTGGCTTCATGTAGCCCTTGGTTAATCAATATTTTTGTTTGCTCTACCCAACGGCTTGGAGATCTCCCCTAGGTCTGTTTCCTTCAATTCTACCCTCGACTATCAGTTTTTCCATCGTATCTGTTCTTCTAGCAATGTGTCTAAAATGCTGCAGCATATAACTCTGTTGTATTTGTTTAAGCAATCTATCCTTTACTTTAAGTTGTTCTAATATCGATACGTTAGTGCGATGATTAATCCAGGATATTCTTACCATGCCGCGGTATACCTACATTTCAAAAGCGTCTAGTTTATTTTTATCCGCTATCTTTAAGGTCCACGTTTCGGATGCATATGTGGCTATGGGACAAATGAGTGCCCTTACCAGCCTTAGTTTTGTGTATATTGTTATGCTAGAATTTTTCCAAATTGTTACCAGTTTCATCATAGCTGTTCTAGCCATAGTCATCCTTCTACGTATCTCTCTGTCACACCCTCCGTCATTTGTTATTAGGGACCCCAGGTATATGAAACTATTTACTACTTCAAAGCCCCCAATTTCTTAATGTATTGAAGATTGTTTCGAGTTCTGTCTACTATCATGATCTTTATTTTACTCCTATTTAGCTTTAGTCCATATGTTCTGCTTTTCTTTTCCAGACATCTCATTATATCTTTCATTTCTTCTTGATTTGCCGCGAATATTAAAGTGTCATCAGCATATCTCAAGTTACTGATTTTTTGACGTCCTACTGATATTCCACCCTTCCATCCGTCTAGTACCTTTCGCATAATGTGTTCGCTGTAGATATTAAACAGAGTTGGCGAGATTATGCATCCCTGCCTGACACCTGCCTCTGTTCTGAAATGATCGGAATGGGTGTTGTTTATTTTTACTTTGCACGTATTATTTTCATAAAGACTTCTAATTAGTTGAATTAAATGGTGGGCTGTTCCCATTTCCGCTAGTATGAACCATACCTGCTGCTATTTGACTTTATCGAAGGCCTTTGTGTAATCCACAAAGCACATAAGCAAAGGAGTATTGAATTCACTAGTTTTTTCGATTAGCTGTCTGACATTAGAGAATGTGTTTGATAGAAGAGTATATAACCCCTAGTAAGGTAACTCCCATAGAAAGTTATGGAAGAGTTTCTAGCGCCAAATACTGTGAGCCGAAACTAATTTCATTTGGCGGCAAATTCAAAACGTAGGTTCTGAATTTTAGGCGACAATATTCAAAAAGTATGCTTTTAATGGAAAATAAATATAGTCATAAAATAAGAAATAAAAACTTATTCTATGCCAAAAAATATATTCCCTCGGTCCAGAAATATAGTATACACTTACGCATTTTTATTTATAAATGTATAACATAATATCTGATATAGAGAGGGTATGTATTATGGTACAGGAAAGTTTTTATTTTATAATTATATCTGTTTTTTATTACATTAACCAATCAAAGTCCCAAAAACAACAAAATAAAACACAGACATCCTGACCCTTGTTTATTTGTATAATTTTCTTTGGGTAAGTATTGGCAACAAATATCCTCCTCCTTCTCATTCCTTGAGCCCTTGTTAAGGTGTAGGTGGAGACACTCTAAATATTGTTAGCTTGCTGTCTCCATTGGCTGCAATTATGTACCAGATGGACAACCTTTTGCACCAAGCTTCATTTAATCTTCCCATCGTGTTGGAGATCTTCCTATTGATATACAAATATAGATACCTCTATATTCATTACTAATGGTTTGTTGTAAGTTCCATACCTTCTTAAATACTCTGCCTTAAAGTACCATCTGTAGATAATAAAGTGTAAACTCTAGCATTTCTGCGATCTTGCTCTTCAGGATCATCACAAATTAACATGTAACTCCATGTAACTATTGCTCAGAAGTAGAAGGCCCATGAAAATCTAAAAGAATGAAATATTAAAATTAAGAATGTATGACTTTTTTTTATAAAATAAGGCCAATTTTAGGAATGTAATTATAAGAGTTAAAAGTTTTTTTTATAAAATAAGGGAACTTTTAGGAATGCAATGGTAAAGAGTTGAGAGTTTTAATGATTTTAAAATATATATGGTATGTAACACTAATGTTGGTTAAGATTTAAAGGTAATTTAACTACAAAAACAAAATGTACAAAATAGTATCGAGTTTTTATTTATTAACAAAAGTTTGGTATAATTAGGTGCTATTCTTACCTGGTGCTTGTAAAAATAAACACCTAATCCTCAGAAAGTTTAATAGTCATTTGTTCAACTTTAACTTTCACCCATCAACAAAAAATATTCTTTTGATTGGGAATACTACTATACCATTTTGGTAAGGTACCTTCTTCTCTCTTAGTAGTGTTTATAAGATATATAAAAATTGATGTATACTGTTTTTATCGCCTTTTTCTAAACTTTGGGATACTATGTTTTTATAAAGGCGTGGATTACAATGCTGCCACTATCACATTTTTTTTGGTGGATATTCATAATTCTTTAGAAATAAGTTATTGTAAATTTAAGTGGTGATTTTAGTAGAATTACATTATTATTTTTTTTTTGGAAAACATTGTATAGTATAATCATTATTTGGGTAAATATTCAAAACTAGTAAAACCATGGCAAGGTAAGTGATTTGTGACAAAACCCCTTGCAAAAACAAAACCCCCAAAACAAAAACCCTAACGTGACTAGTAGCGCCGCCGCCATTAAGAACGCCTGGGCCCATGCAAATTACTCTCCCCACCCGTCCTATTCCACTTAAGCTACTATTAGGTATATATTGTGACTGAATACATGTAAACGTACCTATCAAAAGAAGGTACAGAGTCGAAGAAACTCGAAAATTTCCCCGGACTCCCACCGGTCTCCTAGACAAGCTGTGTCTACTGAAAGTTTAAATTAATTCGATTAGATTTGGTGTGGTTAACTTTGATTTTCCATCTATTCATACAATCTTGGATATTATGGCGGTGCCATCTGCTACCGTGGCTACTGTAGTAGTATTTGTTGATGGTATATCAGCCGTGTATGAGGTACAGGAGAGGACCAAGGTCATTTCTTTGAGGGAAGTAAAAATATATGTTTAATCTTTTGCATATTTTGTTTATTACATATTGATATCACCAAATTTATTAAAAGCAGCTGTTAGATACCTGTATCAAATAATGTCACCAAAAAGGTTTTTTATTTACTAATTTCTCTAGTCTATGGCAATTATACAAGGCGTAACTGCGGAGTTCGATTACGAACTGCATTCGAGTAAGCTAACCCATTTTTTGTATTTTTTCTTGTAAACTGTTTTTAAAAATGTTTTCAATTAATTGTTCATAAAACTTATGAGGATAATTATAATCAAAAGCATATATTTTAATCAAACATCACAACGTGACATTAATACCAATGTGACGTAAAATTATGATGCTTATTGGTGTTATATAAAATACGTAGAGTTGCTTTTATGTTGTAGTATTATAAAATAGTTAACGAACAAATAATCTAAATTCCACATTCTCAGTAAATGTAATTGTATGATATTCCAGAAACTAATAATTTGTGGAATAAAGCATGATTCACAGTTACAGATTTGACTTTGACTTCTATCACATAACATTAGTTCGTAGAATTGATAATTACTATTGTAGTAAATATGAGGAAACTAATACCGACGCCACATGAGTTTTAATCAACGCCGCTTTTGCGTTTTTTGTGGTGAATCCACTATCAAATTACGTTCACACAAGTGAAGAGTGAGTAAGTTGAGTGAACTGAAAAATAAATAATGATGAATCATGTTCTGCCAGTCACAGAAAGAAATGTAAATAAATGTATGTTTAATTAGGCGCAAAGAAATTAACCATATTACTTGAAACTTAAAACTACTTTATTTGAACTCATGAAGTTCTTGTAGCCAACTAATACTCAATAAGTATTATTTGCTGATATATACCCATACTATATAATTAAATTTCAAAAAACTTGGTAGATTTTTGAATGTTTTGGTTAAAATGTTAATTTTTTAACATAGACTGTGTATACAATGAGGGACAAAATTTTGCAATAATTTTTTCTTGAGTTCGATTTTTATTTGTAAATTATAATTTTTTGGTAAATTTATATTATACTAGTGAGGTTTTTTTTTAATTGCCGTATTGCCAGATTCCAGTAAGAGCCTAAGAAAGTATCTAATGTATTCTGACAGGCAACGGTGGGGGAAATCATTTTTGGATATCTACGTCACGGAACAAGACATCCAGGCATCTTTCGACCGAGTAGGATACTAAGTTAGAAGACCCCAGGGTAGTGCCGGATTAACCGTGATCCGGCTAGAACCTAAACCACCGTTCCAGAGAGGAGATCTTACCACTCAATGAACAACTAAAATGAAAAACTAAAAATTTATAAATAACCATACCTGTTACCGTAAATCAGAAAATGTTTCAGACGTTAGGTTAGTAATATAAACTAATAAATAAATAAATAATATTAATCATAACCATAAATTTCAGATACCTGGCTCAATTTCCTCTTCTCTCCTCCTGCTCCTTTTTCTTCATCACCCCAGAAATCAGACAGTGTACTTTTCTCCATTCTTTCTCTCCTCTCAACATTATGTTTACAACGTTTCTTTCATCCAGCCCGAAACCCATTCACCTCTCGAAATCTCCCCTCTCATTTTCCCATGTTTGGCAGTTAAAAATGTCCGGTACCCCACAAACAGTACAGTCTGCCGAGGCAGATTTGCCTATTCTATTTGTGAGGGTGCCAAAACTACCATGTCCAGTCAGAAATTGCGTCAGGAAGTAGTCTAGTTTCCTGAACTTACATTCCCAGCACGGCCTCAGATCGGGAATAAGCTCCTTCGTCCACCTTGCTTTTCCGCTATCATTCGCCCATTCTTTCTGCCAAACTACTATCGTTCCTTCTCTCTTGTTTTCATCTATATTTACATCCATACTTAGATACTATGAGGAGCATTCGCCTTTGCGAAGTCTCCATCAGCTTAGCGTATTTCGCAGTGCTTAGTACGCTACACCACATGGGGCAACGTAGGTTACCACCGACTGGAAAACTCCATTTAGCACCTTTTTTTTCGTGCTACCTAGGCCTCCAATGTTTGGCATCAGCCGTATTATTGCTTCCAGATTTCGGTTCGCCTTCTCTACCGTCTTTTGGATGTGTACTCCAAACCTTAGTCCTTTCGACAACCAGACTCCCAGATACTTAATCGATTTAACCGGTGCAACCTCCACACCTTCTACTATAAAGCGAAGAGAGGATTTTTCCCGGCTCCCTTTGAGAACTACCACCTCAGTTTTCTGAGGCGCTAGCTGTAGATCGCTCTCTCTAATCCACCTACTAATGCGATGCAGGGGTCTGTGAGCCGCATTAGCCATGTCCATTTTCTGACTCGCCTTCGCGACCAGTGCGAGATCATCGGCATAAGCTACAAGAGTGCATCCTCTTTGCATCGATAGCCTCAACACTCCGTTGTACATGACATTTCAGAGGATGGGACCTAGTACTAAATCCTGCGGAACATCCTGCCACAAACTGATGCTGGTATCTTTTTCTCTTATGGACCTGTCAGTAAAGTATCTATCAATTACATTGACCAGGTACTCACTAACCCCCAATTATCTTAGCCTGGACATGATTTTTTCCAATGATGCCATATTAAAGGCATTCTTGACGTCAAGCAGGATAAGAACCACCCATCTCTTTGTATCCTGCCTAACTAAAGAGGTTATTTCTGTGACCTCATCTATGGTAGACCTTTTGGCCCTAAAAGCATATTGGTGGTCGCTCAGTGCAGGCTTTTCTTCTAGCTCTCGCTCAAGGCGGCCTTTTACAAGCTGTTCGTGTAATTTAGCTATCGAACTAATTAGGCAAATTGACCGAAACGCTTCCTATTCACCTCTACCTTTCGGGATAAGGACAACCTTAGCTTCTTTCAATATTGTTGGAAACTGCTGTTGTTCAAGCAGTTTGTTTAGCAATCTCAGGAAAACCTGCGGGTATCTTAGTGCGGCGAGTCTTACTTTCTCCGGCATGACTTCATCTATGCCAGGTGCCTTTGGGATCTTCATCCGTCCAACAGCCTCGCCGAGTTCCAACACAAAAAGGTTCCGAATCTACGAAACCAATAACCCTTTCACGCCTATCCTCTACCTGTGGAAAGAGTTCCCGTAGTAAACGGAGTTTTTCATCCTCAGGCAGGGGATAGGGTGTCGTTTTTCCCTTCAATTCGGTACAGACAATTTTGAAGCCCTGCACCCAGATATCCCTTTCGAGATCCTGAAGCAGGTTACTTCACCTTTCTTTCTTAGATCTTCTTATCTCATTCCTGTATTCATTCTGCATTCGCTTTAATTCATTTATTCTCTCTTTCAAATATCCTGCTTACTAGTGAGGTTACCAATAATGAATATGTAATTTTTAAAATGGAATTAATTTAGACAACAAATGAATCTGTGAGAAAATCATCGATTTCACGGAAACTCTTAGATTTTTAAAGGTTCTAAAAGGCATATAAGGAATGGCTTATGATAAATCCTTGATGTACTGCTGATTATTCTTTTTTTTGTCTTTAAAACGTATCTTCAAATAAAAGTTGATCTCTAAAAGTTTTTTAGTTTTTAAATTAAAATACATAAATTATTAACCGAGATAATTACGAAAAACCAATTTATAGATGGCATATACAAAGAAATGTAACGATAAAAGAGATCGTCTAATACAATTCTACCAAGAACAAAGTCTAATAATTACAAATATGTTCTTTAAATCTCTTTTATTCTTGTAGGAACATTATTCGAAGTATTACTTAATGCTATAAAAACGGGTGTATACTAGTTCGCTCCCGCGGTCAGATTTTAATACCCCACAGAAAAGGGGCATAGGTAAATTCACTCCGGCCATATATTTCTTAGACAAGATATTTGAATAATGTCTTCACAAATTTTGTATTTACCTATTAATACAACACTACCATCATTGTTTAAAAAATAATGAGTCTTTTTAAAAAAGACTCATTGTTTTCTTCATTCTCATTCAAAACATTAAAAAAATATTAAAATTATAACGATAATATCACTAAAGTATTATGATGTTAGAGCTCATATTTCCTTGCTCAATATTTGATTGGGTTTTTCCGTATCAGACGTTGCAATTTATATATTTCTTTGAAAAGATTGGTAGGTAATTAGTAGTCTACCTGAAATTTTATGATAAGAAATAGGGGTGGTACGAATCTTAACTCTTAACATTATTACTTTAGTTCCAGTTTGAATGTCGTTATACCTAGTTCATGATGGAGAAATCTGAAGTAAGTGAAATGTTAAGTGAAAAGGGCAAGTCAATATTAGTTATTGACAATTAAAAGTATAACTTCCATTAAATGCTTGCTAATAATATCAAACGTTGGCAGTGTGTAGAAAGAAGTTGCAAAGCATTTGTTAAAACTTTAAATATTTGTAACAGTGTAGTCGAATGTAGTCATAACCATACCCATTAAAGTTTATCAAAAACAGTGTTAAAACGGGTAATAGTGTTAAGCGGAAGGCAATGAATGATTTGTGTGAAAAACCGTTGAAGTTGATACACAGCGAAATTAAACAAACAGGCACTAAAAGTCTTACTGTGGAAGATGTACATTTGATTAGAAAAAATATTTTTAACGATAAAAAGAACAATTTTTATTGAAAAATGATCCGGTAAAAAAATTTGTTGCTTTTTCTTGTATATCTATGTGACTGTCTTAAATTGTTTAAAGACAGAGTGTCAAAAATTGAACTTAAATTTTAGTCTCAAGGTTATGTATGCCGATTTCGAAAAAGCGATCCATGCAACTGTAAGTGAAGTGTTTCTATCTGCGAAAATAAAAGGATGTAGGTTTCATCTCAGACAATCATGTTGGAGAAAAATTCAAAAAGTTAGTCTGGCTGAGTATTCAAACGACAATGAAGTCAGACAATACCTTAGATATATGTTTGGTCTACCTTTCCTAGATCCATTAGAAGTAGGTGAGTGTTTTGCTTTAGACTTTAGTGAAATATTACCAGCACAACACCAAGCCGTACAACAATTTGCTGACTACTTGGTGGACAACTATATTTCTGAAGAGGCAGACTTCCCTCCTGAGACGTGGGCGGAAAACAGTTCATCACTTGAGCGTACAACCAATGCCTGTTAAAGTTTCCATTCTAAATTTAATTCGTTATTTTCCGCACCCTAATATATTTCAATTTTTAAAAGTTTTAAAAGATATTCAAATTGACACTTATATAAAAATACGAAGTTCTTTAAAACCAAAAAAAGTGTACCAAAAAGTACTTCTGGACTAGAGCGTCAAAATTTTGTTGATCACAAAATAGCGGAATTAAAGCAAAATAAAATTAGTAGATTGCATTTTGTCAAATGTATTTCATTTAGATTTCTAGCGAAATAAATGCCTAGTTTTAATTTATATTTGTTTAATTTTGTAATGGCAGAGAATATCCCATATTATGTTAGTTTTTACACTTGTATTGCTTTCTTATTACACCTAAATTTTAGAATAGGCACAAAAATTATTTCAGTAATTTTTAAAAACAATTCAAAATTTCTAATATAATTTCTAAATCAATCACTAACATTTTTCAAAATATATAACAGTAATGAGAGCGCTAATAACCGGCAAAATAACGCAAAAGATGGAAAACATATTAAGGTGTGAGATAAATAGGAATGAAACTAGCGGAGATGGGAAATTTAGCATTAGAACTTATAAATTTACATTTCATTTATTGTTTCCCACCTTGTAAGAGTTTGGAAACTACCGCTGTGACAGTGACAGTTTTAGTTCACATCCTCCTCTGATACGTCTAAAGGTGGGAAACAGTGAATAGAATGTAAATTTATATTTCTCTTTATATTTTTCTATTTATATTCACCTATCTTTCCTTGCGTTATGAGTCGCAGGATGCCATACTTCTCGCCCTGCATCACATGTCCGAGATACTGTAGCTTTCTTTCTTTAATTGTAAGTTCAACTTCCTTCTCTTTACCTATTGTTCTGAGTACTTCATTATTCGTAACTCTATCTACCCAGGAAACCCTCATAATTCTTCTATATGTCCACATTTCAAAGGCGTTAAGTCGTCTCATTGTGTCTAGATTTAACGTCCATGATTCCACTCCGTAGTATAGTACACTATATACGTAACATTTTATTGGGCGTAATTTAAGAGCTAATATTAAATCTTTGCCACATAGGACCTTTTTCATTTTCATAAAATTAGAACGTGCTTTTTTGATTCTGTCTTTGATTTCTGCAGTGTAGTCATTATTTTCTGTTATAAGTGTTCCTAAGTAAGTGTACTTCTTTACTCTTTCGATCTGCTGGCCTTCTACTGTCAAGATTTCGTTAGTATTATGGTTGTTTTTACAAATTTTCATAAATTTCGTCTTTTTAATATTGAGCGAGAGTCCATACTCCCTACTACACATTACTATTTTACTTATGAGTCTTTCCAGATCTTGCAAACTATCGGCTATTATTACTCTATCATCTGCATATCTGATGTTGTTAACTAAGACTCCATTTACTCTTATGCTGACTGTTTCATCTTCCAGAGTTTCTCGAATTACCTCTTCAGAATAAGCGATAAATAATAGAGGTGATAGTGTGCAGCCTTGCCTGACTCCTCTCCTTATTTCCATTTCTTCAGATGTCTCTTTTTTAATTCGTACTATTGCTCGGTGATTGTAATAAAAGTTTGTTATTAGTCTTAAATCTCTTTCATCTGGGTTTTTATTTTTTAGAATTTTCATGAGTCGGTCATGTTTTACTTTATCAAACGCTTTATTGTAGTCTATAAAACAAACGTAAAGAGGACGGGTAACATCCAAACATCTCTGCGTCAGCACGTTGAAGGAGAATAGTGCCTCTCTGGTACCCATACCATTGCGGAACCCATATTGGGTGTCACTAATATCCAGCTCCAGTTTAGTGTGAATTCTCGCGTGGATAATTTTCAACAGAATTTTCAAGGTATGTGACATTAAGCTTATGGTTCAATAGTCACTGCACTCTTTAGTATTTACTTTCTTTGGCAAACACACAAATCCTGATGTCAACATTTCTCTAGGGATGATTCCCGTAGTATAGATAGCGTTGAACAGTTCTTCTATTATGTCTAGGATTTTCTCGTTGACCAACTTTAATAGCTCGCTTGATAATTCATCTGGACCAGCAGATTTATTGGTTTTCATTGAGTTTAATGCCTGACCAATCTCTGATTTGGTTATCTCTGGGCTACATCTCCCGTTTGGCTATCT
The DNA here is from genome assembly GCF_040954645.1 of Diabrotica undecimpunctata. Lineage (NCBI taxonomy): Eukaryota > Metazoa > Arthropoda > Insecta > Coleoptera > Chrysomelidae > Diabrotica > Diabrotica undecimpunctata. Next base: position 40,277,602 of record NC_092808.1, on the reverse strand, counting down.
ACAGATGTACTAGCTTCTCTCTGGTCATGAAATAATTCCTTGATGTACTCTTTCCATCATCGTAGTTTTTGTTTATTCTCCAATATAATATTTCCATTTTTGTCGAGCAATACATTCGAGGTTCTTCTACTATTCATTACGATCCAAACTATTAAATGATAATCACTTGCTCTCGTAAACGTGATCAATTCCGTCTTCTGAATGAGATTTACTTATCCCAACTTCCCTCTGGCATTCTCTTATTACGCTTTGAATCTTTTTTTCTGCTGCATCTTTTCGTATTTTCATCGTTGTCGTTATCTGGGTAAATGCATCACTCTTTACTTGCCGATTTTTATAATCTTTATGAGGGCAATCCCAAAAGACGCTGTTGTCTCTAAATATATCACATAAATGCATAGTTGCGTTTTTGACCACTCCATTTTTTCCACAAAACTCAAAAAATATCAAAACAAATCACAAAAAATATGCTTTCGCATTCACTCGCTTCCGGGCTATAATACAACTGAAGAGTAGATTAAAAACATTAAGTGAGGACCCAGTACCAACATGTAGCACCAACATGTTGCCAACATCCTTTCATCTTTACTGCTCACCGACGGGTAACAAATAAATTGTTGAAATAACACGCAAGATGTTGATTTTTAGTAGAATTTTGATAATATGTTGAATAAAATCGTTGACAACATGTTATGTTACTAAGTGAGTACGGGCCTTTAGTAATTGGTATGTTTTTATTGGTTTTTTAATTAATAAATTTTCAATGAAACACTTTTATTTGCCCTTTGAGAAAAATAGTAAATATATAATTACATTTTTTGAATTGTAATGTTTTAGGCAATATTATGCAATAGTTTATTGTACAAGATTTTAGTAATTACTCTCTTAATCCAAGGATTGGTCGAGATACAGATGACCAATTAATTTTATTGGCCTTGATCCGTGGTCTTAATACGTTCGATTCTATTCTCGCTGATCTGATTGTTATAGTGTACAGCAAACCGAATAATTCAATGAATACTTTAGTGCTTAAGCTAATTAATACATTTATAGAGTAGTAAAATAACAAAGAACGAAATAATTAATAAGTTTAACAGACAAGAGATTTAGGTTGTGTGTATACCAGAAAATATAAAAAGCAGTTTATTAGTTTATGTATATAGCATATTTGAGGCTATCAGCGCAAAAATGGTGTAACCCCGGACTACTTACTTAGGAGATAATAAGGAATTAAAATTTGGGTAAACTGATTTTTAATATAATTTTTTTTGTAAACAATATTTTAATTTTTTTGTATTTGATTTATGAAAAATACTTTAGAATCTACACTAATTGTATAGTTTTGTGTTAATTAAGTTAATAATTAGAAAAAAAAAAGTGGGTTACACCACTTCTGCACGTATCATATTTTGGTTGTATGAACAGGTTACACCACATGAGCATAAGTTTTATTAGGAAACAATGTAAATAGTACATAGTTATGGTAATTCTTCGTCTGACTCATAATGAAACATTTTATCTTGGACTCTGTTGGAACTATTAAGGCTATTATAGAAAGTATGATGTACTGGTAGGATGAACTGTAACAATTCAAATAGGTCTTTTTTTTCAGCAATAGTTGGTTTTTCCAAAGCATCTAGTTGTACTACAGTTTCTGAATGCCTCTTCTTCACACTGACTTCTTCAAAGAGGACCTCTTCATTAATTTGAGTATTTGTAGAAGATTGAAAATGGATGTTTGTGGAAAGTTGATTGGAGTTTGATGGAAAGTTTATGGAATTTTAACCACTGAATTTTCAACCACTCCACTATGGTTTTATCAACTGAAATTTTTTGATTAATTATATTTTTTTCTAGTGATTTGGAAGAAAAAAAATTACTTGCAGTCAGTTGTATAACTTTGAAAGTTTTTTTTTCAATCCGTTTTAATTACTTTAATCTAGTTATATGGTACATATATTTCCTTAAAGAATTTTTTATTTTTTTTCTATTAGGCCAAAATCTTGGTCACAGGGTAGGTATGAGTGTCCACTGACCAAAAATTTATGATCTATTTCTTCAATAGTGAACTCCGGATTAGATACCACATACTGGCAAATCAATGACAACTTAATGTTTCTATTTTGCCCCCACACTGATCATAGTACATGATTACTTTTTTAGTAGTCACAAAATTTAAAAAAAAAACACCAAGCAAGATCTTCTTGCTTACTTCTTGCGATCCTCGTGAGGCTTCTGACTCGTTCCAGACAAACATGTAGGCACCATCTGTCCCCATGTGAATACCAAAGCAAAAAGTCCATAGCTGTCGTTTGTAGTATACTATTCCAGTACTTTACACAGGGGTAGGTAGGGTTTTCATCAAGTCAAAAGTTATTACACTGACATTAGTTGATGATTTTGCCAGAGTGGTATCATCTTTTAATCCCTGTCTAGCTCTGCCTGCTTTTCTCTGGTGTAACTCTTGTTCACCCATAAATCCATAAACAACAGAATATGTTATCTACGCCTTAAAGAAAAATTCTTTAATTATAGCTTACTTAGTGTACACGCACCTACGGAAGAAAAGAAGGATAATGAAAAAGATGAATTCTATGACACCTTAGACAAAGAATAGGATCGATGTCCACGTCATGACGTGAAAATCATTGCTGGGGACCTTAATGCAAAAATTGGCAAAGAGCAATTTTTCCAGCCAACTATAGGACGTGAGAGCTTACATGAAGAGTCAAATGATAACGGGTTGGGACTAGTAAACTTTGCAAGTACTAAAAACATGATAGTAGGAGGAACAAGATTTCCCCATAAAATGATACACAAAGGAACATGGAAATCCCCTGATAACGAAACCATTAACCAGATAGATCACATCCTGATATATGCAAGGCACTCTTTCGATCTCATAGACGTCAGAAGCTACCGAGGCCCAAACATTGACAGTGACCACTTTCTTGTAATGGCAAAAATCAGAGGAAGAATATCAAACATAAAAAAAGATAAACACACGAAACAAGACAGAATTAATGTTGATAATCTGCGCATTGAAACCGTTGCGAGAGAGTGTAGGAGACAAATGGACGAGGATATGGAGAGCCTGGAGGTGGGGGAAAATGTAGAGGAACTGTGGACAAAATGTAAAAACATAATTACTGAGAAAGCAACAAAAATATTGGGGAAAACCAAACCAGTTAAAGAAAACGAATGGTTTGACAAGGAGTGCCAAGAAGCAACAGATAACAAAAATAAGGCATACCTAAAGACAAATCAAGCTGGATGCACAAGAAGAGCAAAGGAAGAATACCGGACTCTAAGAAGAGAAGAAAAACGATTACATAGAAGAAAAAAAAGACAATTTGAGCAAAACCAGTTGGAAAGCACAGAATGGCTAAGAAATTAAAATGAAACTCGAAAGTTCTACAGAAATCTAAACAAAATGCGCAAAGAGTATGTAACGTTATAAACGTCACATCTCTATTAATTTATATTTAAATAATTATTTCATTGTAATTTGTTTATTAATTTATTAATTTCTTTATCTTCAGTTTAATTTTTACTATTTTTTATTTATAAAAATAGTTGGCGCCCCATGTTTTCTCTCTTCTTCCTCTGTCTTTATTTTTTTTTCTCTCTTTCTGTCCCATAGAATAAATATTCGCCCTCTCACTTTTGTTCGGCAGACTATTCTGTTCCGTGTTGACTGACAAGCTAGTTTCATGATATCAATAGCAACATCCTATGACATCTGTGCTAACTTCATTCAGTCTCCCACTTTCTGTCAAAACAACTTTTCTGTAGTGGGATTATTTTTTGCTTCTTTTTGAAATTTATAAAAGAAGGCAAAAATTATTATAAGACTCATTTTTATGGTCTACAAATTCTCTTGGGGTAAGTACTTTCATTGTGATATTTATTCTATAATTCTGACCGCATTTCCAATGTAACCTTACTTTCTTTCGAAAGCACATTTTTTTTCTGATATATGCATTAGGACTCTTTAACAGAATTTAACTAAGTAGTAACATTCATATTTCATTTTATCCTTGCCATATGCTATTTGTTTAAGTGTAATTTTGTAAGATGGCAAGGAAGTTAAACCTTCCTTTTTGATGTGTTTCTAATGCATGTTGTTTCTTATCCTTTTAGTTTATTGGACATATCAAAACCGTATTGGTTTATTGGAGATATCAAAACTTTATTGGTCCACTGGACAGTTTATTTTTATTGGACATATCAAAACCTTACTGGACATATCGAAATTTTATTGGTCTTATTGGCATATTTGGACATACAGCCACGTGTGACTGCAGCTCTCCAGAAGCCACAACTTCTAATTCCACAACTTCTAATTGGAGGACCCAACAGCTAGAACACACAAGCCGCCCATCGAAGCAATAAGTAACACTTATTAACTGTTAAGCTTTGGCAGGGTTAATTATTGTTTTTTTTATTGATTTAAATAAATATGTTTGGTTAAAATTTGTCTTATTTGCTATCAACTGAGAACTCAGGTTCAATCCCTAGTTTAAGACAAGACGAACTCACCCTTGAGATACTGAGCTAGGCAAGGTATAGACGATAAGCTCCCATGGTTGATTGAGGTATTATTTTTACAATAGTACTTCAATTCTCTTTGGTAGTCTTATCATTACAAGTATAAGCCAAGAATAAGTAGCTGTAAGGATGTAGAAGAAAACATCCTAAATGATACGGCCTCAATCCTAACCAGATGGGTTGAATTTTTCGATGCAAAATTTAATGGCCATCATATCGAAGAAGCAGATAACATCCTAGCAAATCGAAATAATTGGAATCCTTTCAACCCAAACGAAAGACCACCTACCATCGAAAACGTTGCCCAAGCCATTGAAAAGCTTAAAAACAATAAATCACCAGGAATTGATCAAATTTGCAGTGAGATCTACAAGAATGGTGGCGATGCCCTACTACAGATACTGCATAAGCTTTTACTTCCTTTTTGGCATAATGCCAAGGCGTGATACGCCCGTTACATAAAAAAAGTGACCAGCTCCAGTGTGACAACTATAGAGGTATAACCCTGTTATACTTTTTCCATTGTCAATTTGCCAAGCGTCGGCTTTTGAGGTTCTTTGATGTCGGTGCCGACCATTGGCGTGGAAATTAAGAAAAGGGATCAGTTATCAAACGCATATTTCAAGAAAAATCATATAATTTTTATTAATTTTTACATAATTATATTCAGGAAAATTTCTCAATTTTTGGGCAGAAATTGTTTAAACAATTTTTTAAACAAATTCAAAATATCACCTTTTGTGCTCCAAAAAATATTTTTTAGGTTTTTGGGTGACTCTAAATAAGATCTATGTCATTTTTCTCAAAAGTTAATAGTTTTGGAGATATAAGCGATTTAAAATCCGAAAAATGCGATACCTAATATGCATTTTCGAGGCTTGAAAAATATGTAAATGAGTATTTTTGAGATTCAAGAGTATCTAAACTAAAGTATCAACATTGATTTTGGTGAGAAATCGGAGCAATATTTTCCGTAGCACAAAAAGGTGATCTTTTGAATTTGAATTGTTTCCGGCAAAAATGTCCGGCACCCTTCAACCTTCGATTTGTTTAAACGGGGCATTTTTGAATAGGACTCTTCAAAGGACAGAATCAGTTTTTTTTTCAAATGGGAGCGGGCTCACAACACCGAATAAATAACAAATTAATTCTTTCAAATTAAAGCTTGTTAATTTTAGTGATTTATAAGAATATTGGACTTATTATTTAGTTTTTACATAAACCATAATATTTTTTTACAATTATCTGTAAATAATGGCTCATTCTGTCAGAAAATTTTAAAACATTGTCTATCCAGCAATTAAGATAGTCAACTGAAATTTAATTTTTAAACACGGCCTACTGTTAATGCACAAACAGGGTGAATCTTCAATATTTTGCTTCGAGTTAGAGATATCTGAAAAAGTTATTTGGAAAAGATGTTCCAAATATTATTTTAACCCCACATAACAAAGTTTTATGTCAAAATTCGCACTTTTACTTTTTTCATTAATTGAAGAGCTTATTTCCAGTGTCTTAAATCCAAAATTTCGATTTTTTAAATTTTCTTTTTTTAAACTTTATAGATTTCTTCAAGTCTAGAATAAAGTTATATGTACCAAAACAACTTCTTATTTACCATTTAAAAGTGCATATGAAAATTGTAAAATTGTATAATTTGTATGTTAAATTTGTATGAAAATCTGTAATTTCATGGATTTCATTATATGGATGTAAGACACTTTGGAAATAAGCTCTTCAATTGTAGTCAGGATTCTAAAACGGACAGTTGGCTGTCCCGAGATGCATCTTTAGACAGCCAATTGTAGATTTAGGATCGAGATTACAAATAATACTGAAAAACTAAAATTGCGAATTTTGTCATGAAATTTGGTATGTGCGTTTACAATAAGTGGAACAACTTTTCCAAATAAGTTTTTCCGATTTCTCTAACGCGAAGCAAAATATCGAAAATTTACCCTGTTTGTGGATTCGCAGTAAGCCGCGTTTAAAATTTAAATTTCAGATGACTATCTTAAAAAAATGTGCACTAACAACATGTATGACTGTGCAAAATGTCAAATCTGTATGTATTTTAGTAGCTGATATATAGAGTTGTCTTCATCTTAAATGCGACACACTGTATAATAATGAATACTAGTGTTCAAGATGCATCGCGATAGCTGTAAAGAAATTAATTAGAAGGACTGAAAAGAATCGTCAGTGTGCCTGTAAAATTGTAAACTGTTCGCTGAATAACGTCTTTTGCAGCAGTGTCAATCCTACCCAATTTTTTATTTGGTCGCTTTCGTTTTAAGGAATGATCTGTAACAGTGCCTAATTTAATAATTGTATATATCGTCTTATACCCGATTTTTGTTAATATATGAATTCTCGAAACAATTGCATTATCAGCCATCCCAATATTTTCTTTTTTTAAACACTCATACATATTTAAAACTATTCTTTGGGATTGTACGTGCAAATCTTTATTTTTTAATTCCGGGCTGTCATTAAAATCATTTTCATTATTTATTGATAACACAGAAGTTGATGCATCTTGATCATTCGTTTCAAACGGTCTCCAAAATGCCATTCTAGAAAAATATAATATTACTTACCTTATAAACCTCCGCCTGTGATATCTGCTTCCAAATAGGAATATTTTAGGGTGTCACCGAGCCAGACACACAGGTGTTGATTACGATTTATCGCTTTGCGATGCGCTGTTGTCATAATGCATGACTTTAAAATTACTGAATGTAACTTTAATATAACATATTAATATATCTGCAATTTTTCATGTTTCCAGGTAAGGTATAAAATCAATGAAATTTGGAAAAAAATAATACAATTCTTGTAACCGTTTTTGAGAACTTGGATTCTTAAAAGATGTCTGATTTCTTAAAAGTCGATCATTATATCTATAAGAGTATTACCGCTAAATTCACCAACATGGCAACGTCAAGATAGATCGAATGTTCAAATTCTCTCCAGACTACAATGTTGCCGATATTCGAAAATTACTTAGAGCATAAGTAATATATAAACGTTCACGGTTGCTTTAATTCATTAGTGAAGAGTCCATGAAAATATTAGTACCTAGTTAATTAATTTATAGATATATTTTTTGGGAATATGTTCATATCATTTTTTAAGAGTGTCGTTCTTTGACTAGCAATTGAATAATAGCGGATAGAGAATATTTTTTAAATATAACCTTAGGAATTTTAGGAAATATGTCTGACAACCTTGATTTGAAAGGCGGTCTCTTTGATACCAGAATCAGACATGTTTATGTTGGAAAATTATTAGTGGATGTACTATAACAACTGCTTACAAAATACTAGCAAATATTCTCTACAAAAGGCTGCAAGTATACACAGTGGGCATAGTTGGTAAATATCAAGCTGGATTCACTCCAGATCAACAATTGACCAGATTCATTCAATAAGAAAGTGTCCATTAAAATGGGAACAAGAATCATAGGAGACTTCACCACAACAAAAGGGCTCCTGCAGGGTTGTTCCACATCTCCAACCCTATTCAAAATATACTTAGAGAAAGCCTTGACTACATGGAAAAGAAAATGCGAAGGCATGGGAGTACCGGTACGGAACGAATACCTATATACATTAAGTTTTGCAGACGATCAAGTAGTGATTGCACAAGACCAAGACGACCTCAGCTACATGATGAAGAAACTACAAGAAGAATATACCAAGGCTGGTCTAGATATTAACCTCGCGAAAACAGAGTACCTATCTACAAGTGAAGAAGACATAGAAGATCTACAGATTGATGACAACGTAACAATCAAAGGAAAGGATAAATTCAAATACCTGGGGTTTATAATCACGAAAAAGGCAACAACAGAGGAAGAAATTACACAAAGATTAGGACAAACAAGAACAGCAATCCGACAACTTAACTCAGTATGGTGGGATAGACACCTAAATATGAAGACAAAAACACAGATTTATAAAACATTAGTGCGAAGTATTATGACATATGAGGCTGAAAATTGGATCATAAACAAGAAAAACAGCAGTAAGATAGTAGCAACAGAGATGGAATGCCTGCGAAGATGCTGCAGAGTAACAAGAATGGATAGGAGAAGTAATGACGAAATAAAGCAAAGAACATCAATAGAAACAGACATACTAACATATATAGAACAAAAAAGACTAAAGTGGTATGGACATGTAAGAAGAACTAGCGACAGCAGATGGATAAAGAGAATAACCGAATGGAGCCCCATAGGAAGGAGGAAAAGAGGACGACCCCGAAAATCCTGGAGGAACGAAGTAGACGACGCCATGAGTAAGAGAGGACTAAACGATGGAGAATGGAACAACAGAGAGAGATGGAAACGGTTGAGCGAGGGAAGGCAGTGAATACTGTAGAATCCCTAAATATATATATCATTCAATAAGACAGATTCTCGAGAAAATAGGAATTAAATATTGAAAAACATCACCTAGTCGTCGACTTTACGGCCGCATACGACAGTGTCAAGAGAACAGTACTATACCAATCAATGCATGAGTTTGGTATACCAGAGAAACTTTTCCGACTAACGAGAATGACAATGTCTAACTTAGAAGCCACTGTTAGAATACAGGGAGAGAATTCTAGATCCTTTGAGATAAAGGATGGACTCAGACAAGGGGATGCTCTGGCTTGCCTCCTATTTAATATTGCCTTTTCTAAGGCAGTCCGAGATACACGAATTAGGGACGGCGGTACTATTTACAATAGATCAATACAAGTCTTAGCATATGCTGATGACATTAACATAATAGGGCGTAGCAAGCGAGATGTTGAGCAATATCTCCTAGAATTGGAAACAGCGGCGAAACAGGTCGGTCTAGGCATCAACGAAGACAAAACCAAGTACATGTTGGTTACAAAGGATCCGATAGCAAATGAGGAACGAGAAACAGTCTTTGGAAGTCATACCTTTGGACGTGTTGACAACTTCACATACCTTGGGTCGCTATTGACTGCTACCAATAAAACAAGCGAAGAAATCAAAAGACGAATAAATCTTACAAATAGGGGATACTATGAACTCCAAAAGCATTTCCACTCAAGAAACATTCAAAGAAGAACTAAAATTATTATATTCAAAACACTGCTGAGGCCGGTCCTCACATATGAAGCAGAAACATGGACTCTAACGCAGAAAGATAAAAGACTTTTGGGAATATTTGAGCGTAAAATACTCCGCAAAATATTTGGAGCTATAAACGACCAAGGGCAGTGGCGCAGAAGATATAATTTTGAATTGTATCAGCTCTTTGATGAGCCAGATGTCATAACGTTCATTAAAACACAGCGACTTAGATGGGCTGGACACATAATAGGAATGACAGAAAATACGATTACTAAAAAGGTAACCACAGGAACACCTGTAGGAAGAAGAAGCAAAGGCCGACCGCGAGTTACGTGGTTAGATGGAGTTGAAACCGACTTACGGATATTAAAAATCAGAAGATGGCAACATGTTGCCAGAAACCGAACAGAATGGCGACGAATCTTAGAGCAGGCCAACATCCACAGAGGATGGTCGAGCCAAAGATGATGATGAATTCTTGTTCACGTTGCAATTCTTGTTTTAGCTATTCATTTTCAGCACATTTAATTTTGTTATTAAAGAGATCACATTTTTTGCAAGATAAGTGCATGAAAGCGTAGATTAAAACATTCATTGAAAGTTTTACTGAAAATGAAAGATGAGACAGGTTCATGTGTAGTATCTTTATAAAGAGAATACATTCGTCCAAGGCTCAGATCTGGAGCAAGAAATCTCCTATTCTCACTTTTGTATCTCGTATAATAGATGGAAACTTGCCAATGAATTCTTTTACCTCTGTGATCTTATTGTATGGTATTTTGTTTACAGAACTTGAACTAACTCACTTAGAACTTTGAAGTAAGTCACAGACAAATATAGTTTTGCCATGATGCAAAAGTGGTGTAACGAGGTTACACCACTCTTGCTCTATAGTTTTGCTTAATATAATCGGAGCAAAAACAGATTTTTTTAGCGCCATCCGTTGATGGGTATCAAAAGGTGGCTTACACTACTGTTCTATTGAAGATCATAATGTAACGAATGTATTTTACACCAAAACAGCATTCTGCAAAAAATGTGGGTTACACCACTTTTGCGGTGATAGGCCTCATTTCTTCTTCTTTTTCTTCCTATTTATAAACAATTCTGCTTGTTCATTGATGGATTAATACCTCTATGGAAGGTTAGGTATTTTGCGCAGTTATTCGATACTTCTTCTGCTGATCGTTGACTTATCTCTGGCTATTTTGACGACATGAGCCTCCTCCATTCTGCTTATGTGGTTATTCCATCCTTTTTTCTATTTTGTGCCCATTCATTTATACACAGTCATCATCATCATCATTCAATCTTCTCTTATCCACTGCTGTACATAGATCTCCCTCATAATTTTCCATCTATTTCGATCTTGTGCTTCTTGCATCCAATTCCTATGACAACGTTTTAGATCGTCAGTCCAACGTGTTGGTGGACCACCTCTACTTCGGTAGGCATCATCTCTTGGTCTCCATTTCAGTATCCGCTTTGTCCATCTATTGTCTGTCATTCGAGCCACGTGACCTGCCCAGTTCCATTTTAGTGTTGCTACTCTCTCTACTGCATCAGCCACTCCTGTTCTTTGTCGTAGCTGGCGATTTGGGATCTTGTCTCGTAGTGAAACGCCCAACATAGCACGCTCCATCGCCCTTTGACACACACGGATCTTTTGAACTGTTCTCCTTGTCATGGTCAACGTTTCGGCACCGTAAGTGAACACTGGCAAAACACACTGATTAAACGTTTTTCTTTTAAGGCATATTGGTATATCAGACGATTTGAAAATATGGTTTAGCTTGCCGAAGGCTGCCCAAGTCAGTCTTATACACAGTATGTTACATTTTCTTGTAATATCTTGACTTCTCTTTCGATTTCTCAGCGTATTTCCTGTAATTCTTCTCAATACTCTCATCTCTGCCGTTTCCAGTAGCCTAGTGCCGTTGCGTCTGTGTCGAGTCTTGTTTCTGAGGCATATGTTATTATTGGTCCTACACTGGCTTTATAAATAATTCTTTACTTCATCTCAGTGTTATTGTGTCTATTTTAACATATAGTAGTATTAAGGCATCCTATTTGCTTTTTGTACTTGATCTCTCACTTCTTTATCCAGGTCTCCATAACTAGACAGTGTAATTCCCAGGTATTTTACTTTCATTACTTGGTATCAATACATTGATGGTATCAATACTGATACCATCAATTTCTATTTTACATCTGGTTGGTTCTTTGTTGACTACCATTGTTTTAGTTTTCTGAGATGAGATTGTCATATTAAATTATTTTGCTCTTATGCTTAATCTATGGACCAGATTTTGCAGACTATCTCCATCTTGGGCTATCAATATTGCGTCGTCTGCGTAACAGAGTATTTTTATTTCTTTGTTTCCCATTCTGTATTCTCTTTCTTTGTAAACGTTTTTGATGATTACATCCATGGTCAAATTAAGGAGCATGGTTCTCAATAAATCCCCTTGTCTTATTCCGCTGCCTATTTCTATAGGTTCTGTAAGTTGTCCATTTGTTCTGACTTCCAATTTGTTATTTTGTTAGATGTTTTCGATAGTTTTTATAATATTTAGAAAAACTTATCTATTATACAGAAGCTGGATTGCATTGAGTCTTACTTTATCAAACGCTTTCTTTAGCTCAATCAGACACATGAATGCTGGTCTATTATACTTTAGTGACTTCTCAGTAATTTGCTTTATAACGAACATTGCATCTGTACACGATCTTCCACTACGAAAACCCTGTTGTTTATCTACTAAACTTATACCTTGATTTATTAACACTTGTAAAATTTTAGGTGTAAGTTTTAGGTTAGTATTTAACAAGTTTATACCTCTATAGTTTTTATCTCCTGTTTTGAATAGTAGAATTAGTTCGCCCATTCTACATTCTTCTGGTATTTTATTGTGTTTTATAATTGTATTAATTAATGTTGTTAATTGTTCTGTCATTGCTGCTCTACAATATTTAAGTAACTCGTTTGATATCCCGTCTTTACCTGCTGCTCTTCTGTTTTTCAGGTTTTCACGTATTTTCAGAACTTCCTGAACATTTATATTAAGTTCTTTATTTGTGGTAATTTTTGATGTTTCCGCTTTTAGCGTTGTTTGTTCTTTCTATGCATAGAACTTTTCTAGGTAGTCAATCCACCTATCCTTTTTTATGTGTTTTGGTTGTATTACTTCCTCTACATCCGTTCTTTGACTTCTTATGAAGCGATGTATTTCCTTTTGCAGACCGTAAAAATCATGTTTTTTTTCTTTCGAAAAGGGTTCCCAATGATTAATTTTTATTTTTCTTATAAGTACATGTTTTTTTTTCTAATTGTCTTCTAATTATGCTGTGCCTCTTGTATTTTTTTTTGACATGTATTTTAAGTAAGCTTTTTTTTTTCTTTACATTTTTCCTTCACTTTTGTACAAAACCATGGAGTTCTTCGTCTTGGAAACGACTTATTTTTATTTATATTTTTTTCCCCAAGAACTTTCATAGCCAAGGCTAAAATATTAGATTTAATTTTTGCCCAGCTTTCTTCTACTCCATCACATTCTGTGATATCTGTATTTCTGCTTTTTTCGGTTATTCTTTTTTGAAATAGGTTTCTTCTGAAGTCATTCTGTAAGCTTTCGACTTTTATCTTTTTAGTGTATTGTGGTATTTTGTTATTACATATGTGTTTTTATTCGAATCTTGCACAACACCGATTTATGATCGCTTCCTATTTCTGCTGATGTTAGTGCTCTTACATCCAAGATTTGAGAGGGGTGTAACTCTCTATTCGACAGAATATAGTCTATCATAGATCTTTGTCCTCTACTGTTTTCAAAAGTGTATTTGTATTGTTCTTTAAATGTATTAATAACATACACATTTATTCTGCAGAGGTCCGTCAGGATAGTCTCCGTTTGTTTCTGGAACTATATCATTTCCAACACGGGTGTTAAAATAACTCATAATATTTATATATTTATCATTTGGGGTTTCATTTATTACAGTCTGAAGGTGTTGGTAAAAGTTTTTCCTTGTGGTGGTATCTCTGTTGTTCTCTATTGCATAGATTGCTATCACATTCAGAGGTTTGACATTCAGTTTAACTTTTACACTTACTATTCTTTCAGAGGTATATTTACATTTTTGTTCTTGGTGTAAAATTTTTTTGTAAAAATATATAGCATATTTATATACATATTTTTAAAATATTAAGGATTTAGTTCTCTTATGGTCTAAAAGTAATTGAATTTATTGAGTCACCGCTTAAAATAAAAAAACCTTTATATTCAACCGCCAAATGTACGTATTCATTCATTCAAATTCATAAGTACAACTCAGAAAATTTCAAGTTACATATAAAATTCAAATAGTTTACACTTATGTATAAATAGCGTTAACAGACCCTTTAGGCTCATTGCTGGATGGATAATTTCTATCGTGTTCTGTTCTTAGCTACTAGCTTTCAATCTCTGACTCTCATCTCTCTGACATCTTCCATCTCTACATCTCTCCATTTTCTTTTTGGTCTTTCTCCGGAGGATTAGCATACAATTGGTTCACTTTTATATTAGTTCGTCTGCTCCATTTTCCCTCTACTACTTTTTATAAAGGGTGGTTGATTAGTGTGGGAAAGCTCAGTAGATCTGTAGTAGTAAAAATTACAAAAAGAAAATATTGACAAAAACTGTAGGCAGCTTTACACTCCACATTTTAAAATTAGTTACAATCTTACAGGGTGTTCCATAAGATGGTGGCAGACCAAACTTATGTTTTTTTAAACGAAACATCCTGTATTTTCTTTTAAATTTGAAATCTGCTTCACTTCCACATCACAACAATGTAAGTTTTATTATGTTATGCCGAGTATTTAAAAAGTTATAACTAATATTACCTGAAAATCGTATTACGTTTAACTCACTGTATAATTAAAAAGGAGTATAGGAACATTGATCTAATGCAACCATAGTTTTTTAATAATTGTTAAAAATTACAACACATATTCGTTTTTATAATATTCGTTACATCAAATACATGGTAAGTCAAAATGCAAGTACATTATTTTTTTGATAATTTTAAATAGAACACCCTGTATTTTATATCACTATCGAAAAGTACTAATATCGTACTTCAAATTTTATAAAGTACTCCCTATACCTAAAGTTATCAGTTTTCTAGATATTTTTAATTTTCCATCAAAGTATTAATTTGGTAGATATTTTAACGTTTACCAATAATAATTATTATTGTGAGTTGGCCATGATTGATTTGTCAGAAACTGACAGTTTTGACATTATTGTTTATCAATTCAATATTGGAGTACACCGTAAATTAGCAACAATTATTACTTAGTAATTCAGTAATTAATTCCATTTAAATTAGCAATAATGAATTTTACTACTGATGAAATGATTGGATATTCGTTGAATGCAATAAAAATTCATTACTATTAGCTAGAATTGATCAAGAACGGTTTCCAGATAAGCGGCAACCTAGACAAGATACATTTTAAAAATTGAAAGATCCATTTAACCGCACTGGTTCAGTGAATTAGGAAAAACATGAACGAACAAAAACTAGTGTGACAGAGGAAGACGAAATGAGTGTGTTCATGGCAGTTACAGAAAACCCATACACAAGTATAAGGAGTATTTCCAATGAACAAGAACTTAGTTACTACTCTGTTCAACACATTCTATCTAAAAACAAATAGGCGTAACTTTCACTACTATTCAACAAGTAATCCATACCACATAGTAACACATAGTCAAACAAGTTGGTCTCTCAATGTGTGGGGAGGTATCGTCGGTAACCATGTAGTAGGACCATATTTTTTTGAAGATAACTTAAATGGTGAGATTTATTTAGATTTTATCGTAAATCAGTAACCGATATTATTGGAACAGGTTCCACTTAATATACGTGAACAAATGTGGTTTCTACATGACGGTGCTCCTGCGCACCACAACGAATTAGTACGTGGTAAACTTAATGATCAGTTTGGTGAAAGATGGATCGGAAATAATGGACCGGTAAGGTGGCCCCAAGGTCACCAGAATTCAATCAAATGGATTCATTTTTTTGGGGTTACGTTAAGAATGAAGTATATAAAAACCTCCAACAAAAAAATTGCATTTCAAAATATTTCTTTACAAATGCTTAGTAATGTAAGCAACTCTTTTAATGACCACTTTCAAGTATGCATAGATGTTTTGCTAGGTCATTTTGAACACCTTACTTAAGTAAGATAAGTTAAAATTACTGTTGTTTTTTATTTTTCTATGTGCTGTTATTTTTTTTTAATTTTCCGTCGGTTATTTTTTATAAATTTTATTTGAAATAAATTGTTTTCTTTTATGTGTCGTTATTTCGTTACTGAATTAATAAAAAATAATGTCAAACTGTCTGTTTCTGACAAATTAATCATGACCAACTCACAATAATTATTGGTAAACGTTAAAATATCTACCAAATTAATACTTTGATGGAAAAATAAAAATATGTAGAAAACTGATAACTTTAGGTATAGGAAGTACTTCGTAAAATTTAAAGTACGTTATTAGTACTTTTCGATAGTGATATAAAATACAGGGTGTTCCATTTAAAACAACATAAGTTTGGTCTGCCACTATCTTATGGAATACCCTGTAAGATTGTAACTAATTTTTAAATGTGGAGTTTAAAACTGCCTACAAGTTTTGTTCATAACTTTTTTTTGTAATTTTTACTATAACAGATCTACTGAGCTTCCTCACACTAATCAATCACCCTGTATACTGTCTTCTCCGCGTCTTTAGAATTTTTGTTACTTTTTTGAGTTGTTCGGCATACCTTTCTAGGTCGACTTGTTTTTACAATCGCAAACTTTTTAATCTCCAATCTGATCTATTTTTTACCACTGCTCTACATTCGTCATCGAACTAGTAATTTTTTTATCTTCTTGTTCTTGGTATATTCTTTGACGTTGCTTCCTTTATAGTGAGGGTCGCCTATATTGGACCAGCTCCCAAATTGGACCTTTGCAGATTTGAGCAAACCGACAAGTGGTGCTATCCGTTAATACCAACTATAAGCTACATAGAGCTACATAGCTACATAGAGCTATTATAGAGGTACATCCCGAAACCTGTTTCGACGAGTTTCAACACGTGTGCAGCCGTAAACAACGGTTGAGAAAATATAAGTGTTTTCGTGATTATTTAACTTCCGATACAAAGATACTACTACTTTTAGTTCACGTAAGTAATTACAATATGTATATTATATTTATTTCTCAAGATTCATTAAAGAGGCCATGGTTCAAACCTCCAAATTGGTAAAACCGGTTGTGGGTAAAATTTAATGTTGTTAAGCTTTAGCACAAGGTTTCCTAAATTGGATCAGCAATTGACTAGTAAATGGGATCGGTCCAATTAAGGCAACCATATTGTCAATCAAACCACTCCCATTTGGTTTTTGATAGATTTATTATTTATTTCAGAATGTCATCACGTGGTAAATACGGCAAGTGGAGCACAGAAGATTTAAGCAGTATTATTTTTGTATTTTGTAATGGTTCTTATGGGCTTAATAAATGTGCAAGGTTGTTTAAAGTTGTCTAAAGCTATACTAAAACGACTTCTCGAAGACAAAAACAAACAAGTAAATAATACAATTAAAAAAATTGGCAGTTTACTGTATTTAATAAAGAAGTTGAAGCAGAATTGGCTAAGCATATTTTGAATTTCGAAGAACGAATGTTCGGGATACGAGACGTCCACAAACTTTCATTTGAATTGGCAATTTCTTGAACACAATTCCAACAGAGATAAACGTATGCCAGGCAAAAAATATCTCATCTTAAGACATAAAGAAATGTCGTTACGGCAGCAGGAGAAAATATCAATGACAAGGGCGGCAGGATTTAGCAAAGCACATATTTAACGTCGATGAGACAGGTTGCTCAACCGTACAACGGCAATGTCAGAAAATATTAGCCAAGAAGGGAAAACATTAAATTGGGAGCGCTTGTAGTGGAGAGAGTAGGATAAATATGTATAAATTTTATAGGAAATATTGATTTAATAATTACTAGGTAAATGTTAACTAATTACAACTTACATTACATCATCTGATTTGCTTTATTTAAAGTAGCCTGCAAACGATTATGTAATTAAAAGTACGATTTATTATAACACGTTCTAAAATACTCATAAATATATTAATAAATAAGTTAATAAACTGCATATAACTGTCTGTTGGCAATTAGGATAAACAAACACATCAATTTAATCAAGTACAACGTGCAACCTCCTATTAATTTTAGTAAGTGTGTTGAAATTATTACTGTATAAAATTTACTTAAATTGCAGTCAAGCAATACTTAAAAAAAAATTGTAGAACGTATTAAAACAAAATTAATTTTTAGACGTAAATGTATTTTAAAGCAGTTTGATTTCGATATATCTGTTTTACAAATTATTTTTTTTATTAAACTCCTAGATTTTTTAGAATCTGTTTCATAATAAAAACAATAAGTAAAATTTGTTTCTCTTTAAAATGTTTCCAAAGCTGCGAATAATATGACCAAATGGGTTTTATTATTACTTTTTATATTAGCAGCTTGTTGTCGAACGATAAGTGTGAATTTTTTAACACCATCCAGTAAAGTTTTCTGTATAAAATTCCCAGTTGTAGTCTTTTTGTCCATATGTTTAATCTATATTAATCGGTTGTATGGATGAATCCCTAGATATTTTACGTCATCCTTTTGGAGTAAAGGATGTCCGTATACCACTACTTGTGGACATATACCTCTTCTTAGAGTAAATGTAATATTTGTAGATTTTGAGGGATTTAGTTTAATTCTCTAGAGTTTAAACCATTAATGAGTTTTGTTTAGATGTAGTTGCAGTATCTCTGATGCTATTGCTCAAAAAATATTAACTAAAAAATTTCATAAAAAGTGTGATGTTTCCTTAGCTTACTTTCTACTAAATTTATAGGCATATCTTACCTAATTTGCATTCCAATTTAAGATTTACATGCGAATTTATCTATAGAAAAAATCACAAACCGTCAGAGATAGAACAAACAAATTTGAAGACGTCTTTCAAAAAGAACTACTAAGAAAAAATAGTTAGTGGTTGCAAGATAACTTAAACGATGCAAAATTAATTATATCTCATTAAAACACTCAATATAAGGTAACATAATTTTATATTGAGAGAATTCTAAAAAAATTGTTTTGCCAAATCCTTACTAAAGCCAAACTCAGACGACTGGTGTACTTGGCGAATAATCGTTAAAAATGACCCGAGTCAAAGGGATCACAATTATTCGTACACTTTCGAAGTACATACTTGTCTATACTTTCAGAGGCGCTCAAACGAAATGTATAAATAATTAGCAGTTACTGCGACCATTCATTTAGTTTTTCCCAGGACCGGCGCCTGGTCTTTTATATCTAGGTCATTGCTCTCCAACTGAACAGCACCTACAATATGATCACTTTGTTCGTATTCTATAAAAATTAGTTCTATATCGTCGTAAAGGTCTTTTTAAGATGGTGCATCTGAAGTATTTGATCCACTGTCAGATTGCAGATCATCTAATAAAGTATATCTGTTGTCAGAAGATAGGTTGGTGCCAAAATGCCACTTTTCTAAAACCAAAGAAAATAATAATAAATGATATTGTTATGTCCTAGTGGTACTGTATGGAATCATAAGAAGAGTATCTAATGTATACAATATTTTTTAAATTGTTATCACTGGGCCTACTTTATAATTATTATTACAAAAGAAAATGTACAAAACTTACCGGGCATTTAAAAAGTTTGAGAAAAACACCTAATTATAAGTCGAAGCAACAATCATTAACGATTTTTGTATACAACTAAACAATTAGGAACAGCTTGCTAGACACGCTTACAAGATTATTCTAGATTCTAATCCCGAACGGAGAGGGGATACGTTAGAACAGCGAACGATGGCGTGAGGTTCCAGCTAGCGTTTACTAGGCCAGGATATAAAATTAAAATAATTGTATTACTTTATTGGAACCACTGGGACGCAAAAGGTTAGAGGTTTTTAAAAACAAAATACTTATTACGATAGAACGAGACTAACACTAACACAAAAAAACCAGTATCAAAGGTAGATAATTACAAAAGATGCTCGATGGGATGACCATTAGTCTCTACGCATAAATTTGCCATTTTGATTTTTGCAAATATTCCAAAGTTATTTCTAAATTTCTAAATTATCTTGTTCCTTAGCCAGAGTTGTGTATGATTTTGTATCGGAACGAAATAAAAAAATGCTTTTATGTATCCTCAGACACAATAATCGCAAGGATTTAAATCCGGCAACTTTGCTAGCCAAGCAACTGGATCGCCTCTTCCAATCAAGTGGTCTTCGTACTTATTATCAAAAAAGTCTCGTACATTCCTTCTAAAGTTGGCCGGACAGCCGTCATGCGAATTCTTCCTGAAAATCTTCTTGTAGCAGTGCTTGCACCTTCTGTTAAATGAAAAATATATAAATTTTCGTTGTGTAAGACATTTCCTAAGAAAGATTTTGAAATTTTGAGATACCTAGCGGACAGTCTTTGAACGCTAATTTCTGTATTTTTCTTAACTTCTATTAAAATAAAATCTTATGTTGGCCTGTTTCATTATTTTTTGGAACCACTGAACCTGTTTTTCTTAATCGTTGATCAAGAGCTGTAAATGTGAAGTGAATTGGAAAATGCTTTTCGTCATAAACTAAATACGAATCAGCGTATTCCTTATTTCCTTATCCAAAAAATTTTCTAATGGATTTTTCTAAAAAACGGACGCCTATGACCGGTACTAGAAATTCACAATATTAATGGAATCGATTCAGCTCTGGAGAAAAAATAATCGTACCAGTTTTCGTTTTTCTAATAAGAACCGTTCTAAAGGTATTAAAAAAAAAACAATTAGAAAGTGCCATCTTAAAAGAGCTTTAGCTCCGTTAGGAAGTATTGTCGGACTAGGTGAATTGGGTTAAATTGCCTTAAAATTATCTGGAAAATCTCCGGTCTTCATTTGTCAGGAGATTTTCAGGACACCCTGTATAATTTCTCGTCTGATACCTTGTTCTGAATAAATTTGTTTGAGAGTGTGTCAAGCACTTTAACTGATTATGTTCTTGACTGGCGAATGAATCCCTCTGTCTTATTCCATTGCCTGTATCTATAGGTTGGTCCCTATTTTGATCTATTGGTCCCCTACTATAGAACCCATAGAATAGTCATCATCATCATTATTCTTTTATAGTTTCTGGGCCTCCATTCCATAATACGTCTTGTCCACCGTTCATCTTGTGTTCTGGCTAAGTGCCCTGCCCAGTTCCTCTTAAGCGTCGTGGTTCTTTCGATGGCGTCTTAAACTCCTGATCTTTGCCTGATTTGTTGGTTTGTTATGTGGTCTTGAAGGCTCACGTTCAGCATTGCACGTTCCATGGCTCGTTGTGTAACTCTAAGTTTATTCGCAGATTTTTGCGTGAGTATTAAAGTCTCTGCTCCATAAGTTTGTACAGGAAAAACACATTGGTTATAAACCTTTCGCTTGAGACACATGGGAATTGAACTTTTTAGAATATGGCTTAATTTGCCAAATACTGCCCATGTCAGGCCTATGCGCTTCTGTATTTCACGTGTTTGATTGTCTCTGATTATTTTGATCTCGTGTCCCAGATATTTGTAAGTGTCTGTTTATTGTATGGTATTACTGTCTATAGTTATATTTCCACTCATTACGAGATTTGTCATAAGTTTAGTTTTCTCAAAGTTTATCTTTAATTCTGTTCTTTCAGACAGACTTTTAAGTAAATGTATTATAGAAACTGTATCCTGTAAGTTATCTGCGATTAATACAACATCATCTGCAAACCTGTGGCAACAAGAAGCACAGAACCGTGAAGAGTGGCGAGAAATGGGAGAGACCTATGTCCAGCAGTGGACAGAAGAGGTTGCATGATAATGATGATCTGCAAACCTTAGATGATTTAGTCTTTCTCCATCTATATTGATGCCCATATCTTGCCATTGAGTGTTCTTAAATATTGACTCTAGAGCTGCCGTGAACAATTTTGGTGAAATATTGTCTCCTTGTCTAACTCCTCGACCTAAGCTGAATTTTTTTGTTTCTCCATGTGGTCGTATACTTGATGTAGCGTTCTCGTAGATGTTTTTGATTAGTGCCGTGTACCTGTAATCTATTCGGCTTTGATTTAGGGCTTCCAGTACTGTTTCAAACTCTACAGAATCAAAAGCCTTTTCGGAATCGACAAATGCAAGAACCAGTGGTATGTTGTACTCGATGCACTTTTCTATTAAGATCTTTATGGTATGCAAATAATCATTTGTGCCATATCCTGCCCTGAAGCCTCCCTATTCTTTGGGCTGATAGAAATCAAGTTTAGGTGTTAGTCTCTTTGTTAAGATTTTCATAAAGAGTGTGTACATATGTGTCAAAAGGCTGATGGGTCTATAATTATTTAATTTAGTAATATCGCCTTTTTTGGGTAACAATACTATCACTGCATTGTTCCAGTCTTTTGAAATCGTACCCGCATGTAAGCATTAATTAAACAGTTCGATTACTGATTTTAATAGAATTTCCTCTCCTGCTTTTATTGCCTCAATAACGAGTCTATCATCACCAGGCAATCGATGGTTCTTTATTTCCTTTAAAGCTGCTCTAACTTCTGACACAGTAATGGGTAAAAGTATTTCCGATCCCTGATTTATGAGAGTCTTTACTCGTGTCGGGAAATTGTCTTGTGGTCTTTGGCTGGTATAGAGGTCTTTATAAAACTCTATGGTTATTTTCAGAATGTTTTGTTTATCTGTTGTTGCCTTTCCGTCTTTATCTCTTAGCTTGTATATTTCTTTTTTAGTTTGTGTGAATTTTCTTTTCATTATCTTTAAACCTTTGTTCTCTTCTACTGTTTGAGTAATTACATTAGTACTATATCTTCTTACATCTTTTCTCCAATTTCCTGAAATTCTATAGAATATTAATCGTACGAAAATCTTTACAAATATATGGGCATAAGACATCAGGATCATTAGCACTATCTATTATAATCAGATCGCTGTGGTAAAAGAGAACAACGTCTTTTCAAATGAAATACAGATTAAGAGGGGCGTCAGGCAGGGCTGTATCCTGTCTCCTACTTTGTTCAATTTGTATTCAGAGGAAATAATCCAGGAAGCACTAGAAGAACTAACTATGGGAATAAAAGTAAATGGCCGACCAATCAATAATATAAGGTTTGCCGACGACACTATTCTATTAGCGGAATGTCTTGAGGATTTACAACAAATGGTTGACGGAGTTGTAGAAGTCAGTGAAGAAAACGTACTGTCCCTAAACACGAAAAAGACACAATTTATGGTAATTACAAAAGCCCAACAGCGCCAAGAAAATATAATAATACATGGAGAACAAATTAAAAAAGTTGAAAAATATAAATATGTGGGTACAATAATTAACGAAAATAATAAGTACACAGAAGAGATTAAGGCAAGAATAGAACAGGCAAGAAATTCTTTCGACAAACTTAAAAAAGTACTCTGCAGCAGGGACATTTCAATTTCTTTAAAGATAATACTTCTGAGATGCTATGTGTTCTCCGTATTATTTCATGGGTTGGAGGCTTGGACATTAAAGAAAGATGTTTCGGACAGATTAGAAGCCTTCGAGTTATGGGCCTACAGAAGAATATTAAGAATAAGTTGGGTGGATAGAATCACGAATGTCGCTGTGTTGAGAAGAATAGGAAAAGATAAAGAGCTGTTAAATACAACTAAAGTCAGAAAACTGCAATATCTGGGACATGTCATGAAAAACGAGCGTTATAACTTGCTGCAATTAATAATACAAGGAGGAATACAGGGTAGAAGGAGTCGCGGAAGAAGACGCATCTCCTGGTTAAACAATTTGAGAGCTTGGTTTAACTGCACTTCTGCTGACCTCTTTAGAGCAGCGGTATCGAAAGTGCGAATTGCCATGATGGTTGCCAACCTTCTTAGTGGAGATGGCACATGAAGAAGAAGAAGTGGATCGAAAGGTAAAATTTTACAAATAAAAATCGACGATCCCAAATATTATAATTTTAATCTTTGTTTTCTTCGATAATAGCCCCTATTAGGACTATTTGAACAATTAATATTTATTTGTTACTTACAAGTTTCCAACTTCTTCGACATTTCAAATAGCATCTTTCTAACGGCACTTACACGAATTGTTTCTGATTATATGGGATCTTTCGTACGATATTTTAAGTTCGATTTATACGTAAGCGGTATTGAAAAACCATATATATTCCTATCCAGACGAAAATTGCCGAAATTACTCATCGGTATTTGATCGTTGCCGGCCGAATGCGTATAGATATCAATGACAAATGAGCTTATCTATTAAAAACTCCTGCGTTCCACACCAAAAGCTTCGGAATTTACGCCCCAAGGAAATCGTAAATTTCCAAACATGGCCGTTTTCTTTTTCACTAAAGTGTAAAGGGTCCTTCCGAATCGGCAAACTTTTCTGAAATAATTCATCTAGTATGAGTTTTCTTGAGATGTGTGTGAAAACTATTTATTGAATTGGAAAGCATTTTTTAATAACTTCAAAAGTGTAATTTGCATACGCTTCATAAAACCATTCAAAATAAATAGAAGATATTCCCTTATTAATTTCTGGTGACTTATAGAAATTAATATAGCAGATATTTTATCTAGGAATGTTGTATGTTAACACACCAGTTGAAGGAAAAACTCTATTAATTTTTAATTTACTATTCTACCTTACCGAATTTTATTATGAGTTAATCCATGGAATTACATGAATTTACGGCTCGGTAATAGTCTAGTCACATAAAGTTTGCTTAGAGATAAATTTTTTCACAGGAGTTTAGTTTATAAATAGATCTAAAGTAAACAACTAGTCGCAAAATAGTGTGAATGAGTTTTTAACTACATAAATAGTTGGCTATTTATTTGGCGTATGGCTACATACAATATTAATATAATATGATCATAATTAAAGCTCGGATTATAGGCAAAATGTTTCCCTATTTTGCATATTATAATTGTGTTTTGCACTTTTTGCCTTTTTTCGTAAATTCCGCCTATTTGTGCCTTTTTTAAAATTTCATGGTACTACCCATGATATTATTCTATTACTAAACCATTCTATAATAAAATTTTGGGTCAATAATAAAATATCAATGGTTTGTTTATATAACAGATTTCTAGGAAAATGTACCTGATCGAGACTTGAGGGTTAACTATTTGGAAATCCCTAAGCTTTATTAGTTTATTATCAGTTGTACAGTCGGTTACTGTATCAGAGTTTAGTCACAAATTGCTATATCCTAGTTTAGTTTTGTTGCGTATACCGAAAAGCAAAGAACACGTTTTAAAACGTTTTAGACATTTGTGTGAAAAGATGACATCTAAATTAAGGCTATGGATCGCATCTTATTTGGAACTTTCTCTAGGAGATGGAGCATTTTGTAAACCATGCCTCAAATCGGTAAGTTTTATTTTTTCTCGTCCCACAACATAACTAAATTCTAAAGCGGTTTTAAAATTCTAATTATTTTTTTTTCTCAGATTTCAAGTAGAAAAAAGTACTTTATTGACCAGCATTGTGGAACCCCACTTCATAAACGTAATTTGGAAAAATTAAATTCCTCTAAGTAAGCCCAAATATCTCTGCGGGATAGTTTAAGCAGTTCAAAAAAAAAGGAGGAAGACGCATTTAAATTTGATTTATGCCAGATGATGATTGCATCCAACATTCCTCTATATAAAGTCAATAACCCTAGTTTTAAATGCTTTTTCGAAAAATATCTTAATAAATCCTTACCGGACGAGAGTACATTGAGAAAACATAATGTGGAAAAATGTTATGTGGAATGTATTTCAAAAATTAAGCGGGAGTTATTCGAGAAGCAAAAAAAATATTAAAAAATCCCAAATTGACACAGGAACTCGCTTATATCAATGACAATTATAACTTAATAGTTACCACAATTACCTTATTAGAAAAACAAGAGATGAATTTATGTGAGTCAGTAAAATTAATAGATAATTTAAAGACGAAAATTAAATCAGCACCTGGAAGTAACGGTCAATTAATTAAAAAAAAAATGAAATATGTTTTCGACAAGAATGAAGGTTTTTCGTTTTCATCTAATGTTGCTAAAATTTTGAATGGGACATTTTCCGAGGAATTTCAAATTATGCCAGATATATTATCCGCTCTGAAATATGCTCCAATTACATCTGTCGATGTCGAACGTTCGTTTTCAATGTACAAATTAATTTTAAGTGAACGAAGACATAGTTTTAAGACCGAAAATATTAAAAAACATTTAGTTATTTCTATTAATGATAAAATTTTAAGTGGTTACAATGTTTAATTATTAATTTACAGTTATTTAGTTACTAGTTTATTTATACTAATGTTATGATTATGATGTGCAAATATACCTGCCTTAAGTTAATATTACGTTAATTCACTTTGTACAATAAATAAGTTATATTCCTTTATTGCCTATATTTTGCCTAAATGTTAATATTCCTGCCTTTTTTAATAAATTTGCCTATATAGGCGCCTTTTTCTTCAATTTTTGTTGCCTATAAATCCGAGCTTTATTCATATGATAGAATACACTACTCCAAGAAATTAACGCACATATTTACAAAAAGATAAAAAGCGATTCGTTGGTGTTTTAAATTTTTTTTCTATTCATTTTTTATGGAATATACCATGTATTTGGAATGTTTTTATCAGGTTACTTGTATTGTTTTTTTTTGTTTCAACCGGTTGCTAAGGAACACAAAACAAAGGTGCTGTAAATTTGTTAATGTCGATAAGAGGTTAGTGTCACTTTTCAGTCGTTGTGTGAACTATTGCTGTTTGGTGGTAACATTTTGCTATTGTTTTAATCAAAATTCAACGCGAATCGAGAAATTTGACTAATGAAGAGTGTGCTTAAATAGTGGTTTTGCACGAAGAAGGTTGGAGTTACAGACATTTAGGGGAACGGTTCGTCGTACACCATACATCGGTTTTACGAATGATGGAACGGTACAGAGAGACCGGTAATCGCTCTAGCCGTCCAGGACAAGGTGGACATCGTGTAACAATGTCCGTTCAAGACCGTTTTTTACGACATCGCACCCTAAGAGAACGATTTTTAACTACCAGAAGCTTACAATCCCAACTTGAAGATGTTCATAATACTTTGTACAA
This sequence comes from Diabrotica undecimpunctata, assembly GCF_040954645.1. NCBI lineage: Eukaryota > Metazoa > Arthropoda > Insecta > Coleoptera > Chrysomelidae > Diabrotica > Diabrotica undecimpunctata. The sequence continues at coordinate 40,250,681 of NC_092808.1, read as the reverse complement.
TAAATAAGTTATATTCCTGCCTTTTTTAATAAAAATCTTTACCTATATAGGCGCCTTTTTCTTCAATTTTTGTTGCCTTTAAATCCGAGCTTTAATCATAATGATATAATACACTACTCCAAGAAATTAACGCACCATTTACAAAAAGATAAAAAGCGATTCGTTGGTGTTTTAAATTTAATTGTATTCATTTTTTATGGAATAAACCATGTATTTGGAATGTTTTTATCAGGTTACTTTGTTTCAACCGGTTTCTGAGGAACACAAAACAAAGGTGCTGCAAATTTGTTAATGTCGATAAGAGGTTAGTGTCACTTTTCAGTCGTTGTGTGAACTATTGCTGTTTGGTGGTAACATTTTGCTATTGTTTTAATCAAAATTCAACGCGAATCGAGAAATTTGACTAGTAAAGAGTGTGCTTAAATAGTGGTTTTGCACGAAGAAGGTTGGAGTTACAGACATTTAGGGGAACGGTTCGTCGTACACCATACATCGGTTTCACGAATGATGGAACGGTACAGAGAGAATGGTAATCGCTCTAGCCGTCCAGGACAAGGTGGACATCGTGTAACAACGTCCGTTCAAGACCGTTTTTTACGACATCGCACCCTAAGAGAACGATTTTTAACTACCAGAAGCTTACAATCCCAACTTGAAGATGTTCATAATATTCGAATCAGCTGTGAAACTGTTCGTCAACGTCTCAAGTAAGGTAATTTGGTAAATCGTATACCTGACAGAGGGCCAGCCTTGACCGTAGCTCATCGCAGAGCGCGTTTAGAATTTTCACGAAATCCTATCCATTGGTTGGAGGCTGATTGGAATAGAGTTCTGTTTACAGATGAGAGCAGATTCGACAGCAGGAACGACGTTATTACGTGGAGGGTCGGTTATGGTCTGAGGTAGCGTTTCTTTAACGGGTCGTACAGATTTGGTGGTGTTGAATAACGGTACTATCAACGCTCACTGATATATCGTTGGCGTTCTTCAAGACCACGTTGTGCCATTTGCTGCTTATATTGGCGAAGATTTTTTTCTAATGCACGATAATACAGGACCGCACGTTGCAAATATTGTGCAAAATCATCTAGAGGAAGATGGAATCGACGTTAAGGAATGGCCAGCAAATAGTGCCTATCTCAATCCTATACAGAATGTTTGGGGAAAAAAGAATAATTAAAGAAAAAAAGCGACTATACAGAAAATGGCTCACTACAAACAACGATGAAGTTTATAAAGAATATAGAGAAAAAGATAGAGAAGTGAAAAACAAATAACACAAAAAAGAATGAAGAATGGGAAAGAACCTGCTTAAATATTGAAACATACATAGGAGGTACAAGAACTTCGGAGTTATGGAAAGTCCTGAGAGCATTGAAACAAAACTCCAAAGAAAAAATTAAATTGGGAAATATACAGAACAAATAATGAAAGGAATATTACAAGAAACTATCAGAACAAAGACCACAATTCATTGGAAAAGAAAACAGGCGAAGACGAAGCAGATCCCCACAACAAGAAATGGAAATAACAGATAGGGAAATGAGAACGGTCATAAAAGCAATTTTAAATAAGAAAACACCAGACCTGGAAGCATCTTACCTGAGCTTATAAAATACGGATCAAAAAAATTACACCGGATGATACAAAGGATATTTCAGAAAGCCATATATGGAGAACAGCTCCCTAAGGAATGGACAGAGGCATAGATGACATCTATATTTAAGAAAGGAGATAGAAAACGATGCGAAAACTACAGAGCTATAAGCTTAATATCATCAATAGGAAGATTATATGGGAAGATACTGCGAGAAAAGATAGAGCAAGCGATAAAAGGCAAAATCAGAGAGGATCAGGCAAGCTTCACGGCAGGAAAATCATGCATAGACCACATATACACACTAGAACAACTGTTGGAAAAGAAAAAAGCAAAAAATTGAAACATACATTTGGCATTTGTGGACCTGAGAAAAGCGTAGCGCTCCTGCAGGGTTGTTCCGTATCTTCAACCCTATTCAAAATATACTTAGAGAAAGTCTTGACTACATGGAAAAGAAAACGTATACACGTTAAGCTTTGCAGACAATCAAGTATTGATCGTCTGCAAGGACCAAGACAAGGTCCAAGACGACCTCATCTACAGGATGGAGAAACTACAAGAAGAATATACCAAGGCTGGCCTAGATATTAACCTGGCGAAAACAGAGTACCTATCTACAAGTAAAGCAGACATAGAAGATCTACAGATTGATGACAACGTAACAATCAAAGGAAAGGATAAATTCAAATACTTGGGGTTTATAATCACAAAAAAGGCAACAACAGAGGAAGAAATTACACAAAGATTAGGACAAACAAGAACACCAATCCGACAATTTAACTCAGTATGGTGGGATAGACACCTAAATATGAAGACAAAAACACAGATTTATAAAACATTAGTGCGAACTATTATAACAAATGGGGCTGAAAATTGGATCATAAACAAGAAAAACAGCAGTAAGATAGTAGCAACAGAGATGAAATGCCTGCGAAGATGCTGCAGAGTAACACGATAGGAGAAGTAATGACGAAATAAAGCAAAGAACATCAATAGAAACAGACATACTAACATATATAGAACAAAAAAGACTAAAGTGATATGAACATGTAAGAAGAACTAGCGACAGCAGATGGATAAAGAGAAGTACCGAATGGAGCCCTATAGGAAGGAGGAAAGGAGGACGACCCCGAAAATCCTGGAGGAACGAAGTAGACGACGCCGTGAGTAAGAGAGGCCTAAACGATGGAGAATGGGACAACAGAGAGAAATGGAAACGGTTAGGCGAGGGAAGGGAGTGGAGACTGTAGAATCCCTGAATATATATATATATATATATATATATATATATATATATATATATATATATATATATATATATATATATATATATAATATCATGGCCACAATACGTAACAAACACGGAAACATTAAGAAAGATGAAAAAAAAAAAAGAATCACTAAATACTGTAAAGGAAATTGAGCTACTTTGAATGTGTCTCATTATTAACTGTGTCAGAGAAATTCCAACTAAAGTGTCGTCAGTGAATGCAAACTATGACCTAACCCTAAAGTTGTAATAAAAAACTGTAGTATTAATAGCGTGCTTATTACGAACTAACTACATCTATTGCAGTTTTTGTAATACACAAAACATACTTAATTATACAAGTACAATTTATACAAACACTTGTTAAAACTATACGATACTCTATAGTGAAGATGCTCTCCGTTTAATAAACTTATAAGGCTCAAAAGTTAATGCATGTTTCTTTTGCTCGAATAAAAAATTTATCATATATTGATTATTTTATTTTAAATGTCAACAAAATGAAAAGATAATTGATGCATGAATAAGCAAAACTTTCTATATTCAATATAAAATTTCAATGCTAAATGTAGCTACTTTATACATTTACTGTATACGTCAAAAGATTGATGAAGGGCTAAACATCTTGCGACAGACTTTTTACCCGAGAATATTCCACTGTCAGATTTACTTGATGGAGTAAATGACTCATCGCAAAGTTATCACAAAACGATAGAAGGTTGCGCTATTTTCGGAACTGTCAGTATATTGACCCAACTTTACGAAAAAAGACGAAAAGATCGTATCGCTTGATTTCTTAGAGAAAAACAACGTAGTGTAAAAATATTAGAAAAAGGGAAACTATCTTTTTTGGAAATATTTGTGGAATAATAATGCAATTGTGTAAATTATAAATTAAAAATAAAAGTCAAAAAATAAAAGTGTCAACTATTTAATAATTTATTTAATATGGTTAGTGGGTTAGTGCATTTGGACTAAATAAAATGTTTTGTAACATCAAGTTAGTTCTCAAATCGATTTCAAATTTAGCACTACGTATTAAACAAAACAGCTATTCTCCGTTCATAAATTGTTGAGAGCACGAAATGTGCCTCAAACTCATAAAACGGTCGTAAACCACAGGCGCTCCTGAGGTGTTTATTCATTAAATAATAATATAATATTTTTTAATACTGTTATATATTTATAATATTAATAATATTTTAATACTAATATATTTAGCAAAAAAACAATTAAAACTTTCACTTTAATCATATACTCTACGACACTGGTCGTTCATCTCTAACCATTCAAAATACCTCCGTTATAGGATTATAAGGTATTGTATTCCTTCAGATATAAGATGGGTTAGTCGAAAACGTCTTAAACCGTCAGTTTTAGGTTGGTTTTTAGTATTATATCGTATTACCTATCCTCTCTGTATTTCAGTTTTCTAATTAGGGTTAAACTTGTAGTGAGCTATCAACAAATTTTGAACCGACTGTACATACGTGAATGGCAACGTCGCTGAAACTCACTACATGGTCGCATACATAGACATATCAAGGTAGACTGACTGCTGCAATACAGTGGCGTTCCCCCAGTGCGACAGAGAAAACTGACGCAAAGCAGTTTTGCATTATGACCTTCTCATTGGCCATTTAGGTCACGTGGTCGATAAACCTGGCAAATTAGAAAGAGATGCAGTGATTTCTTTGCGTCAGTTTTCTCTGTCCCACTGGGGGAAGGGGCTGGTATTGAAAGATCACATGATACAATGAAAGAAAGATATGATATGTAGAGTTCCAAATTTCGTTCAGGTTTGCGCATGACGTCAGGTGATGAGAAGATCTTTTAAATTTCTAATGAATTTTTATGCTATATGGTTTGAGGATTTAAGTTCATTTAAGCTTTTAATATAAAACGTGCAACTTTCTAGAGATGCTGTTTTGCTGGGTATGATTAAATAAAATGATTGAGAATATGCCTAATATTAGAAGCCAATTAAAAACATGATTTTTTATTAGTAGGCAAGATACATCTAATTATATATTATACTATATAATACTCCTACTTAGGTACATTGAAATAAAGTTATTAATTAAATTGTAATGTGTGTTACTTGATAAAAAATGTTAAAGCTGCGTTAGTAATAAAGCTTATCAGTTATATTTTATCAGATCAAGATCTCTTTTACATTAGTATTATATTTAATACCTAAGGACTATTTAAATCTAAAGATGAATATAATATCTACTTATCTCTACATTTTACCGAATAATAAGAAAACACTAAAGCATATAAATTATATTCATTATACATTTAGAGGGAAAGATATTTTAATAATAAAAAAATTATTACAATAAATTACAGTAAACAAGATTACAAGAGACAAAAAGTATATTAAATACTCAATAAACATAAAACCTCACTGAAGTAGAGCTACTATAAAAGTAGCACCCCTTGTGCGTGAGACTTAAAAATATATATTCAAACAAAGAAATATAACAATTGTATACATATAAATAAAACATATCCGTACTTTCATTATACATACCAACACATTAATTAAAATTTTAATATAACATATGACACAACAGTGAGTACACAAATGTAGGTACGTGATATGCAGTAAATTCAAGAAATGTAGTTTTTAATCAAAGTATATTCAGATATTTATTATTTATTACCATTGTCCATAAATCAGTTCTTCATAGAATTGTGTTGTTTTGTTTTTAATCCATTGTTTAATTTTATATTTTATGTATGTTTTTTATAATTTTTAATTTGTTTTAAAGTTTCTGGTAGATAATTGTAAAATTTGGGTCCTATGTAACCAACATATTTCTGGAGTATGGATTTATTACATTTAGGTAAAATTGCATTATTCCTTGAACATCTAGTTTGTTGGACATGAATGTTAAAGTTTATTATTATCTCTTTTTCACGTATATCTATAAGGGCTTTGTAACAGAATAATTTACGTACAGTTAAAAATTGACTTTCATTATACCATGCGGTCTATATGTATGGAATAAATTCATTTTTAGCGTTATTATGTACTATCTGAAAAAAACCTGAAACAGGTCGATTTTTATTCTTAAATTGACAATTTACAGTATGAAAATATTATTCCCTTCCAGCACCCCCTTTGAATTATAAGCATCCTCTCGAAAATTTTAAATAACAAAGGGGGTCGTGTGGCAACTTTGAATATAATAAAATATTAGTCAAAAAGAAAAATAAACAATTGATATGAATCTAGTAGGCTGCTGTCATTTAGGTATTTAAAGTTACCAAAAGACGTCAGTATAATATTTGTGCGCTTATTAAATTTAATTATCGCTCATTTGTCCGAGACTTAAAAAATAGACATTTTAATTATACTTTGATCAGATAAAAGGCATATATCGAGCACAGTTTAATTAAATCTTGCCCAAGTACTTTCGATCCCTAGATCATCTTCAGGGGCATTTCGTCAATTGTGGCCGAGACACATGTCACCCCAACATTTCCGTTAGATCAGGAGCCATTCTGTCTCCGACTTCTTCAAGCAATGTAGCCTTCCTTGAATTATTTTAAAGTGTTTGTTTGTCTATTTGTAGTGTAGTGTAATGTACAATTATATGTTTATGACATCTTGTTCTTGCCGGATACGCCACAATTGACGAAATGCCCCTGAAGATGATCTAGGGATCGAAAGTACTTGGGCAAGATTTAATTAAACTGTGCTCGATATATGCCTTTTATCTGATCAAAGTTCATTTATTCGAGCATTCAACCTTATATTTATTTATTTTAATTATAATTGGTTTTGGTAATAAAACAAGAACTCAAAAGGAGGTTTGTGAAATATTTAATAAAAAATACCCTGGTCAACAAGTTTTGCAGTCACAGTTAGAAAAATTGAAAAGAAGTTTCGTTATACTGGACATGTAAAAAATATTGAAAAACCAGGTAGAAATGTTAAATTTACTGATGAAAATGTTAGATGTACTTCTAGAGATTGAGGATAATCCGCATAAGACAACTCGAAAACTGGCCGTCGTCAATTATGTAAGTAAATCATCTATTTTGAGAGTTTTGCATAAAGAAAAATACCACCCTTACAAAGTTCAGTTGGTTCAGGAGTTAAATGAAGATGATCCTGATAGAGGGCAAGAATTCTGTGAAATGATGATGGACAGAATGAACGCAGATTTGCAGTTGATAAACCAAATTGTTTTTTTCTGATGAAGCGACATTCAATTAAACGGAACGGTTAACAAACTCAGAGAAACTCCTCACTTGGTGTGTGAGACTCACGCAATATCCTAAAAAAAATTAACATTTGGGCTGGTATCATTAACAATAAAATTATTGGTCCTTATCTTTTTGAGGGCACAGTTGATGCGGTGAGGTTTATCTATATTTTTGATTAACTTTTTAGTGCCTACATTACGAAGTCAAATGTAGTATACAAATGAGATAGATCAATCTATTTACTACCAACAAGACAGAGCTCTTCCGCATTTTGCACGTATAGTTAGAAATTATTTAAACGAGGTTTTTCTAATTGGTGGATTGGAAGATGTGGAACGATCGAATGGCCGGCTAGATCCCAGATTTGACTCGTTTCTATTACTTCTTATAAGGTTATTTAAAATCTAAAGTATATTCTAATAGATCATACAGTATTGCTGATTTAAAAGTTAGGATAACGAAAGAAATTAACAAAATAACCCTCGAGGTCGTACAAAATGTTGTGCGAGAATTCTAAAATCGCCTCGGCTATTGTCAAGAAGTGAATAGTGCTCATTTTAAACATTTAATTTAATTGAAAATTACATTGAAAAATACATTCTAAATATTAAGTGACATTATTATCTTCATTCAACCTAAAGTTTTGTGATAGAGCCATTACCAAAATTTTACATCTTAAAAATCAATTTTCTCAGTTATGATTGCACCAAACTTAAAAAACTTTATATTTATAAACAGAGGACTAAAATCCTTTTCTAACAAGGTACCATACGGCATCCTTTGTTATTTAAAATTTTTAAAGGGGTGCTTATAATTCAAAGGGAGTGCTTTTTTTCAGATAGTACATAATAACGCCAAAAATGAATTTATTTCATACATATGGACCGCATGGTATAATAGCTCGCTAGAATATCTTAAATTTTCCCATAAATAATTCTAATCCACCCCATCCTTAAAGGGCATAGGTAAGTTGAGATTGTATAAGTGCATAGTAAAGAATTCCTAAATGAGTAATTCCTAAAAATTGTTTTAAAAATTTAAATCTTGATAGTAGCCCTCTTAATTTAACTACTATATTATTTGCTTGAGAATTCTAACGTTAATGTTTATTATTATTATACCTAGATATTGGATAACTATTCTTGGATAATTATTCTTGAATTTTGACGTCTTCGACGATAGTAGGATATTGGTTAAATAATAAAACTCAAAGGTAGCGTAGTAGCACACCGAGCCTAACGAGGTCACAAGGTCTAACGGGGCTAGTAGTGAAAAACGACTGGATCCCGATCGGATTCATTGTAGCGCTGTCCTGTTTTAGGCTTGTGCCTCTTCAGGACGTGTTTCCTTTGTGATGGATGTGGCACTGGGATTTTTGATGTGTCCACTGGTGTTGCGGTGTTTGTTGGTTGATGCTGCTCTACTAGTCCTGGACAATCGGGGGCGAAAGGGATACAAGTGAACGGTTCCTTTCAGATTTTTTTTTGGTCTAAAACATAATTAGTAAATATATGAAAATTATATGTTTATTAATTAACAAAATCTGTTTAATTTTTGAATGAATGTCGCGACGCGTGAGGGCAGCTGTGGACTGGTGCCTCGAAAAACGACGGGGTATCATTGTGCAATGGGATCGGAAAACCACAGAAAACCGATCCCTCCCCCCCCCCCGGCGGTGTCAGTTCGAAGTGAACATTTAGTATTATAATAAGCGACGGTAATAGAGGGGAGTTGCCTCCTGAATGTCAATGTATTCATCAGGGAGCTCGTTGCTGGCGAGTTCCAGCAGAATAGCGGGTAGGAATGGGAGTTTGGGTTTAGGTCGTCTTCTAAATACATTGCCGAGAGACGAGCAGGTAGTTTTGAGAATGCTTTGGGCTCTGAGGTTTTGGCCCCGGATGGTGCGAATTGTATAACTCCTGCTCAGAGATGAAAGCTTCTCATTGATGGGTTGGATGTTCGACAGGCGATGAATGAGTGCCGAAGGATAGTCGCGTCGTTTTCTGTTAAGTTTACGTAAGATTCACCTTTCCAGTGTGATTAGTCTATTGTTGAGATGTTTGGGCATCACAGCACAGATGCAAGATCTGTACTCGATGACCGGTCTGATAAATGTTTTGTAAGTATGGATAAGTGTGCGTGAGTGAGTGCGGCCGAATCTGCCAGTAAGAGCGTTGAGAAGTCCGAGTCGGCTCCTAACCTTATTACAGGTTCTTTCAGTGTCGTCACTCCAGCGTAGTGTTTGCGTAAACAGCACGCCGAGATATTCAACCTGGTTTCAAAGACGGAGTCGTTCTCCCCATAGACTCAAATTGTGCCTTTCGGTGATGATAGGTGTAATGTATTGGCTGCGATACGGGTGTCTGAAAAGGATCATCTGTGTTTTGTTAGGGTTAGGTGTCACTCTCCATCTCTGACACCATTGTTCAACAAGGAGCAGATGATTTCGAGCGAACCTAAGTATAGAGTCGACGTGTGGTGTAGTTGTAAGGAGAGCAGTATCGTCTGCGTATAGTAAGGTAGTTGTATTTGTATATCTGGGATTAGGGAAGTCGCTGTTGTATATTGTGTAAAGTATTGGTGCCAACACGGAACCCTGAGGGACTCCCGCAGTGGGAGTGAAGGATGTAGAGTATCGATCACGCTCCTTGACTGTAATCCGCCGTTGAGAGACATACGAGTGGATGAGTCTGACGAATGGAGTTGGTAGCCCGATGCTCACGAGTTTCTTGACAAGTCCCACATGCCAGACTTGGTCAAAGGCTTTTTGAACATCGAGGAAGATGCCTAGTAACAAATTACCGTCGTTCAGACTTTGTGTAAGGTGTGTGACGATTTCAGTCAATGCCGTTTTGGTAGAGTACCCTTCTCTAAAGCCGAATTGGTAAGGTGGGATGATGCTGTGTTCTGTGGTGAAGTCTACGAGTCTTTCTTTAAGGATTCTCTCGAAGACTTTCGCCAGGGCGTTAAGGAGAGATATCGGCCTGTAAGAGGAGGGTCGGTACGCGGCTTGCCCTTTTTCAAGAGCATAATTGTATGTGCTACTTTCCAAGGTTTTGGGAAGTAGCAGAGTTTAAGAGTGGCATTGATTATGTTCGTCAAGTATAGAGTGACGCTCAGCGGGAGGTGTCGCACGCAGTTCCTGACAATCTTGTCAGGCCCCGGTGCGTTCGATTTGCCGATTTGGCAGAAATGTATGAAGGTTTGGTGATCCACAGGCGCCATGATTGGATGTTCATGGGGTGCCTGATTGTCGAAAGGGGTTCTGAGCAGTCGTGTTAGTCTCTCACTGCGCGATCACAGAAGGCATGATCGAATCTCGGATCATCTGGGGATACTAAGGTATTTTGTAAGTGGGTTTTGAAAGCTTCTGCTTTCTGTTCGTTTGAGTTAATAATATGATTGTTCACCACAAGGTGAGAAGGATTATTGGTTTTTTGTTTGGTTAGGCATTTGAGTTTTTGCCAGAATTTACCGCTGTCACGGTAATCAAGACTGGAGGTCGCTGCAGCCCATTGTCTGGACTGCAGATTGTTGACCTGAAGTTTGATCGCCGCAGACGGTTGTATTCTGTTTTGACAAGGGGATTACGGGTACGTTGGAATTGACGGAGGAGACGTCTCTTTTGTTTAATTTTATTAATGATAAACTGAGGTAGAGGTGGTTTGTTAGGGTTGATAACCCTATTAGGGACCGACAAATCAACTGCTTGATTTATCAGGTTAGTAATTACCGTGATACCTCGGTCGATATCATCTGGGTACATAAAATTGCCTAACTCTGGAGTGTTATTTGACAAGTATGTTTGGAAGAGTTCCCAGTTGGCGCGTTTGTAGTCTCTTATTACTTTAGGAGGGTCAGGAGATGAAGGATTTAGTATCTGTTCCCTAACCAGCAGAGGTAGGTGATCCGACGTAATCGAATCACCCAGGAAGCATTCGTCAGCCAATCGATCAATTAAGTCGTACGTGCATACGATATGATCGATGACTGACAAGCCCTGGGGACCCACAAACGTCGGCTCACGGTTACGAATACGGTGTAGGGGGAGGTTAAGGAGCAAATCCGAGAGGACATTGCCTGCACGGTTCGATACCGTGTCGCCATATCTGGTGTGTCTGGCGTTAAAGTCTCCTAGAATGATAGCCTTGTTCAGGCTGGAGACGTAATCAAACAATGTCTCGGACAGCGGTTGAAGAGGATGCTTGTAATAAGAGACTAGGGTGATGGTCTCGTTGTTGTCGAGGTGGATGCCAAGGATGTGCGGAGGAATGGTATGTGGGGAAAAAGGGATGCCATACTTAATCAGGAAGCCAATGCCGTGTGAAATTTGGCTTTTAGGTTGGTGTAATGTGCAGTAGCCTGGGAAGATGGGATCTTGTTTGGCGAGGGTGTCGGAGAGGGCAAGGATTTGTATATTATATTGTTGGAGGATATGCTTGATGAAGGGGCGTTTTCTCGCAACACGGTCAGGGAGGAGGTTGATTAGGATGAGCGAGGTGAATTCCATGACCGTCTTCATATCGGAAGTCAGTTCGTATGGAGGATCTCGCTTTTCGGTTGAGATTGGCTGTGTCTCTTGAGGAGTCTTAGGTGTTTCCCTTCTGTGGGGGCATTTGACCGAGTAGGCCGCATGGTCTTCGCCACAGTTGGGACATTTAGGTGCTTGTGGGGTGGGACAGGCCGTGGATTTATGGTCTTGGCCACAGGTGGGGCAGCGGTACTGCTTTTGCGGGCACTCCGTGATGGTATGCCCGTTCTGGCTGCACCTGCCGCAGTATTTTGGAATGGGAGGCACTGGGTTTGCATTGAGTGGTAATTCTACGTGGAGTCGGAGGCCGTCCATAAAGATACCTCTGGTCAGCATCTCCGTGTACTTAAGTTCACTCGACGTGACCAGCTTTACGAACGTGGTGGGAAGATTGGACTTAGATATAATCCTCCATAGTCGAACTACGGGGATATCCATGTCCGTGAAGGCTCTGGTAAGATCGGCGTCAGAGTAGTCTCTTTCGACCCCCTTGACGACGACCATGTAGGTAGGTTTGGATGAACGGGTGGGATTTCGGGGTGTTGGAATATGTTTGGGTGTGACGAGGACTTTAGGATCGCCCAGCGCATCACGGAGCTTACGTTGTAACTCGACGTGGTTTACCGGGTGGAAGGTAGTTAGGTGGGCAATTTGGGTATGAAGGACCTTGACAGTCGAGATTTGGTTGAGAAGGATCTCTCGAGTGTTAATGATACGAAAGAAATCTCTTTGGTTCGATTTCTCTCGAGGTATATTGGTGATGGTATAATTGAAAGATTTTGGTTGTGTGGAGGTAGTGGCCTGGGATGCAGGGACGGTAGGTCTGGGAGTGGTGGCAGATTTATGCCGGCACGACCGTTCACAGACTCCGACGGAAGCTGATAGCCCCAGAAACGGCCTACGTGGATGGCTTCTTACAGGACCACCCACTAAGCCTACACCGTGACCAGCAGAATCTCCGTCAGAGAGTACAAAACGCCGGTAGGCCAGCAAAAAACACAGCACTTACCTTATTAGTCTCCAAGTACGGCCACGTGGCGACCACGTGGTTGGTTTTACCAGGTTATCTCTTCGATACCGTATTCGACGGCTTTGTACTTCTTGGCGGCTTCCAAGCGGTCAGAGCTTGGCTTTGTCTATGACAGCCGTCTGACCCTCTGCTATAGGAAACCTAAAAACCTAAAAGCACAAACACTAAAACACTGTACACTATGTACTCACTTCGGCGAACGGACGAAAGAGCACAAAAAAAATGATCCCGATCGGAAAATGTGCTTCTCTTTTATACACATCGTGTTTGAGCATTTTCAGCACATTTCCGCCGAGAGGCCAATGACGGCGCAGTTAATAACATGCTCTGTGGTTGGCCGGCAAAAGTAACAATCTTTGTCGTGATTGGTTACATTGGCGACAGAATTCGTTGATATAGGAGGATGAGAGGAGGGATAATCACATAGTTGAAAAGGGACACAAATAGGTTTCTCGCGCACTATTTAATCTTTCTCGCTTTCTGTCAAGGCCATTGGATAGAGTATTAGGTTTTATGTCTGTATCAGACTAAAACTCAAAATTTGAAATTTTTGATGTGTGCCTTTACTTTACTAAGAGTGCGATGTGTGGTAGAGACTAATTAATTTCGTCTGAAAGTTGGTTTGCTTCAGGACATCAGCAGTGTATTTCCTTATTTACTCTCAGTAGTATTCGATTATAAAACACGAAACTAAAGTATAATATTCCCTGGTACGTAACATATGCTGATGATGTAGTGGAAGTAGGAAACACTGAATGGTATTAAGGTATTAATTGTATTGTATTGAGATGTCTACACTGGATACGTAGGAACCATACTCAAAGACCAAAAAAACTAAATGTATGGTCGGATATAGTGCTGTAGATACATTTTGCTGTAAATATTAGACGATATTTAGATTGCGTTGGTAGATTAGATAGTACTGAAATGCCTCTTCATTCACCGGTTTTGAATCCTAAAGCTAGAGTTTATAAAACTAAACCAGCAAATGTTGAAGATCTCAGGCAAAGAAATATTGATAAATCCATACGAAGTATCGAGGACCGCGCAAAAGGTGAAGTGACAACCTTCCATAGAAGTATTAATCCGCCAATAAACAAGCAGAATTGCTTATAGAGAGAAAGAAGAAGATCTTTTTAAGATGTTTCTGACTACATACAATCGAAAGTAGTGAACATGGTTGAACTGGTATTGAAGTGGAGATTTCAATAAAGGTACAATATACAGGCTGTTGTATTTGTATAACTAAAGTGACTCATATTATCGGAAAAATGGTAAATCTGGCAACATTGTAAGTATCAAATTCAAATCTTCGTATTTCAGGATAGGCGTATTCCGGTTTTTGTATAATTTAAACCATTCATTTAAGAGTAATAATAATGTTGTGAATTTATTAAAAGGTTCAATATTTATAACACTTACGGATTTAATTTATTTCTTTATTTATATTAACTTATCTGACAATAATTTATTATATCCGTACGTACAAATTCGCGAGCGCGGGTCTTGAGTATTAACTGCCCTCCATATAAAAATGTTGTATTTATATACGAAATCCTGATATACTAGAACAGCATCGAAAGATCGAGAAGCTTAGCCGGCTCATTCACCATAATTTTGGTTCTAGACTTCCACCGAAATTTCTACAATAAAACAGAATAATTAGTCATAAAAGTTAGGCCAGTATATTTATCGTAACATTGCCCCCCTCTTAAAAGATGGTTCCTCCTGGAACCTTGTCGGGACTGGAACCGGAACTGTATGCTGGTATCGGCAACTGGACCCTCTTTTACAACTTCCAGTTGTATAAAAATGACAAGGGACGGTTTTCTCTCCGCACCAGTAACTATGCGGATTGCAACAGACTAACACCTGGACTTCGGTGTCTTTAAAGATCTCCTCCACCATATTTCGGATAACCCTCCAATCTAATTGGCGGCACTCCAACTTTGGCATGGCTAACTTTTGCACGTCGGACTCTAGTACGTGCCCTCTCAATTGAAGTAAGGCTTCCCATACATCTCGGTAGGTAGGTTGGTCACGGGCAGTGTCTTTTGTTACCAGGTAGAAAAGGTAACGTGATGCATCTTGGAGTTTCAAGGTTTTACCGGGAGCTGGCACTTGGCATTGAAGTTCTGCAACTCGACCAAACTTCCTTCGAAAGACGGATGCCAACCCTGGTGCGTCTTTGATACTGGCCGGGATGGTAAGGGCCAGCGAGTAGTCATCGGGGAGCGCGAGTAGATCTTGCTTTTCTTCAGTGGTAACACCATGTCTCGCTTTACCGGTACCTCCATAGGCACCCATGAATTCCTCAAACGTGAGGTCAGACACATCTTGGACTTGGTTTACTTCCACTTCTTCATCTACGTCGTGGTCACCTTCGAAAGATGCCAACCGGTTATGGTGTACTATCATCGGCTTTCCCCTCGGAATCTTGCTTATTCGGTAGATGACATCGTTGATCTTCTCCATGATGAGGTATGGACCTTCCCAAAACTGCTGCAATTTGGGAGAACAACCTTTTCGCTTCTTGGGATTATACAGCCATACTTTGTCGTTCTTCTTAAAGCAACCCTTTTCGGCTTGTGTATCGTACCGTTTCTTCATTCGGTCGCTAGCAATCTGAAGGTGGGAACGGACCAACTCATGTACATCGTCCATTCTTCTTCGTAATTCGATCACATAATCTTCACCTGCTACATCTTCTCCAGGTCGACACCCAAATTCTAGATCACAAGGTAGTCGCATTTCGCGTCCGAATAGGACTCTGGCTGGTGTCTGGCCCGTTGATTCGTTAACAGCAGATCTGTAGGCCATTGTGAAGAACGGAAGGTATTGGTCCCAGTCTCGCTGATGATCGGACACCATCTTTGTCAAATACTTGCCAACTGTCCTATTCATTCGTTCTACCATACCATCCGATTGCGGATGATACGCGGTAGTTCTTGTTTTCTTCATGCCTAGTCTATCACATATTCCTTGGAATAGATCACTTTCGAAGTTCCTGCCTTGGTCACTATGGATCTCCAAAGGCACTCCAAATCGGCTGATATATTCTTGGATCAACTTATCTGCAACGGTGGCGGCCTTCTGGTCTGGAAGTGCGTAAATCTCGACCCACTTAGTGAAGTAATCCATTACTACCAACATGTACTTGCCCCCATTTTCACTTTCTGGAAATGGCCCTGCAATGTCCAAAGCTATTCTTTCAAACGGGCTTCCAACATTATATTGTCTCATAGGAGCTCTCCTTTTCCGGTGAGGCCCGTTACTCGTAGCACAAATAGTACATTTCTTACACCAGTCTTTTACGTCGTCGGAACTGTTCATCCAATAAAACCGTTCCCGAATTCGCTGAAGGGTTTTCCTTACACCAAAATGCCCTCCCGATGGACTGTCGTGTAACTGACGAAGTACTTCGGCTATTCTGCTCTTTGGAATCACCAACTGTCTTCTTTTCTCTGAACCGTCATCATTTTCCAGGACTCGTTTGAGCAAGCCATCTTCGATGATAAATGAGTCCCACTGGGCCCAATACGTCTTAACTACTGAGCATAGGTTTGATATTTCCTGCCAAGGTGGTCGACGGTTTTCCTCTTTCCATTTTCGGATTTTCTGTATAACTGGATCTCTCTCTTGTTCTTCCCTTATCTTAGTGGGCGTCCAGTCGTCGTTGACAATCGTCGTTCTTAGCACTGCTGCTTCCTTGGATTCCGTTTTGTTGCAGTGGGGACACTCTGCTGGGCATGGCCGTCTGGAAAGAGAATCAGCGTTTCTGTGGCTAACTCCGGCTCGGTGCTCAATCTTAAAATCGTATTCTTGGAGTCGTTCGATCCACCTGGCTATCTGACCCTCTGGATTCTTAAACTGCATCAACCACTTAAGGGCGGCATGGTCGGTTCGGATTAGAAACTTTCTTCCATAGAGGTATTGATAGAAGTGCTCTACTGATTTCACTACTGCCAGAAGTTCTCTTCTCGTGACGCAATAATTCCGCTCAGGTTTTGAAAGAACTTTACTAAAATATCCGAGGACTCGTTCCTGTCCTCCTTGAATCTGAGACAGCACTCCTCCAATTCCCACATTACTTGCATCTGTATCTAAGATGAACTCTCCTTCTGGCAGTGGATACCCTAAAATTGGTGCTGTTATTAAATGCTTTTTCAAGGTCTCAAAGGCATTTTGGCAGTCTATATCCCAGCGGTATTCTCTTGCTTCCTCTGTAAGTCGCGTTAATGGCTTAGCGATATCTGCAAATTTCTTAATAAACCTCCGGTAGTAAGTACATAGTCCAAGAAAACTTCTCACTTGATGTTTGTCAGTTGGTTTTGGCCATTCCTTAATGGAATCGATTTTTCCCTTATCCACGGCCACTCCTTCTTTACTGACTATATGACCCAGATAATTGACTTTACCTTGAAATAGCTGGCACTTCTTGGGGTTTAGCATCAATTGGGCAGCTTTAAGTCGATTAAAAACGTTTTCTAAATTCCTCAAATGATCTTCGAATGTCTCCCCCAAGACGATTATGTCATCTAAATAAACCAGGCATGTTTTCCAAGATAACCCTCTCAACACATTTTCCATAAGCCTCTCAAATGTCGCAGGAGCATTACAAAGTCCAAATGGCATAACGTTGAATTGCCACAATCCAGATCCTGTGGTGAAGGCTGTCTTTTCTTTATCGACTGGGTCCATTTCTACCTGCCAGTATCCAGACTTCAAATCTAAAGTAGAAAACAATTTACTTCCAGCCAATGTGTCCAATGTGTCATCGATCCGAGGCAGAGGATAACTATCTTTCTTGGTAACGTTGTTCAGCAAACGGTAATCCACACAGAACCTCGTCGTTCCGTCTTTCTTCTTAACCAGGACCACCGGAGAGACCCATGGGCTCGTAGAAGGTTCTATCACCCCGTCTTTCTTCATTTCCTGAACAATCGTTTCAGCTTCCTCTCTTTTCGCCTGTGGTAATCGTCGAGCTGTTTGACGAATTGGCTTAGCATTACCAGTATCAATTTTATGCTTAACAACGGTAGTTCTTCCCGTCTTTCCTCCTTTCGGTACGAAAATATCACGATACTGCCGAAGAAATTCCCTTAATTTCCTTTTTTCCATCTGATTTAGAGACTGTCCTGCAACTGCAACCATTTGGTCGAATTTGTCGTTGGAATTATCAGATGTTGTCGCCTGACGAATTATGGATGTCACAGGTACACAAGTTCCTACTTTTGTCTCTTTCTTTATGGTCACTGGGTAGTCGTTGACATTGATAAGTCTCACAGGAATTTCTTTAGCCGAAGTCACCAATTCCTTTCCAATTATGATTCCACGGCCAACCTCATCGTCGTGGTTCCAAGGCTCCATCATAACAGGTCTCCCTTCGTCTACAATTCCCTGTAGTCGCGCTACTATGATCGTTTCGCTTCTCGCAGGCACGACTGTATCTTCTGTAATGGCTGCTTGCACAGTGTTGTCATTATGTGGATGGAGAAATACTTCCTCGTTGCCAACTTTGATTACCTTATTCTTAAAATCCAATTGGAATCCATGCATATTCATTACGTCCATTCCTAATATAACATCCTCTTCGATGTCAGCAACTATAACAGTATGGACAAACTTTTCTGCTCCAATCCCCAATTGTACCTGGATTTCTCCATGAATGTTGGCATTTTCACCTGTAGCGGTCCGAAGTCGCAACCTCGTTGGTAACAGTTTCTTTCGGCTGTTTATAACTGTCGGGCGTATAATGGTTCTGGTCGCTCCGGTATCCACCAACAACGTATGCTTTTTACCATTTATGTCTCCATCTACATATACACTATCTTCACGACATTTCAAAGAAGCTATTAGTATAAGAGGGTCTTTGGAAGAGTTCCGGGTCGAAGCTGCCCCCCTAAGGTTGACTCGTTCTGGTTTTCCTGATGGTGAGTTTCTTGATTTTATGGTCTTCTTTTTCTTGCATGTCATGCTTTTCATCAAATTAAACAGCTGATCAAGTTTATCTTCATCTCCTTCCTCTTTTACAGTCCTAACTTTACTGTAACCGCCAGAGGCCTGCGTAGCTGACTCGTATTCGAGGGCGGCGGATAAAACATCAACCAGCGTCTTGTGACGAGCTAATCGTAGTGTTCTCTGCATTTCATGATCACGAAGACCATCAATAAACGTTTGAACGGCCAATTTTTCCATCATGTCTTCGGGAGCTGTTGGATAAGCATATCGTACTAATCTGGCAATATCTACCTCATATTCTTGAAGAGCCTCATCTTTCTTCTGTCTACGATTTTTAAGCTGCGACTGATATACATGTTCCAAATGTTCGTGGCCATATCGCATATTTAACCTCTTCTTCAGTTGTTCGAAATCATCGGTCTCCTCTACGGCTATGGTCTGAAGCACATCTAAGGCATCTCCTCGAAGAGCGATAGTCAGGTTTACAGCCTTTTCTTTTTCAGACCATCCATTTGCTCTTGCGGCTGATTCGAACTGTTTCATGTAGTTGTTCCATGATGATTTTCCGTCGAAAGTTGGGACTTTAACATGAATAGAACCTCCACTTCCTTCAAATTTCGGCCGTGTCTCCAACTTAAATTTCGTCTCGTCTTCTTTTATCTCCACTGTAATCGGATTGTTACCTCTCTCTGCTGTCCCTGTTTCTTCCATCTTCCTTTCCATCTCTTTAATCTTTTCTTCGAAGGCCAACTTATCGGCAGCAACTTGGTTTTTTAACGAAGATATTCTATCGTCCAGGGCAGACATCTCAGAAGTGACTTTAGAGATTTCTGAAGAGATGTTAGCAGAAACTTTGCTTTCCAGGGAAGAAATCTCGTTAGAAACTTTGCTTTCTAAAGAAGCGATGTCGCCGGAAACTTTCGAAATATCGCCAGAAACTTTGTTCTCTAATGATGCGATATCACCGGAAACTTTGGCTACATCAGAAGAAACTTTCGAAATATCGTCAGAAACTTTGTTCTCCAATTTCGAAATCGACGAGATGACAGCATCTTCAAATATATAAGTCTCTGGATCTAGACCTTCTTCTAGCAAAGCGTTCTTTAGTCGTTGGACTAACTCAGCCTTTTTTCCGGTAGAAGCTAATTCTCTGTCTTCGAGATGTCTTCTTAAATTCGTCACTGTGAGCTCATAAATCGTAGCCATTTTCACAATTTATTTTATATTCACTTGTAATTTATTTTCGCAATTTATCTTAAGTATTCCACTGTTCTGACACCATTTGTTGTGAATTTATTAAAAGGTTCAATATTTATAACACTTACGGATTTAATTTATTTCTTTATTTATATTAACTTATCTGACAATAATTTATTATATCCGTACGTACAAATTCGCGAGCGCGGGTCTTGAGTATTAACTGCCCTCCATATAAAAATGTTGTATTTATATACGAAATCCTGATATACTAGAACAGCATCGAAAGATCGAGAAGCTTAGCCGGCTCATTCACCATAATTTTGGTTCTAGACTTCCACCGAAATTTCTACAATAAAACAGAATAATTAGTCATAAAAGTTAGGCCAGTATATTTATCGTAACAATAAGGCGTTTCTATAGGATATACAATTCTAATAATTTCAGTTAGATCAAATAAAAATATACGCTAAATTTTAATTAAGTTGTGTCCTTTGTGATTGCCACAAAAACGTTTCTCTAGCAATCATATATTTAGTTCATAATTATGGTAATTTTATTACCAACGCATTTTAAAAAGAACAAACAAAGATAGTTAACTTTATCGTCCCCTTTAAAATATTTTCTTAGAACCCGAAAACTATTTGGCTAAATGCTCATGGGACTCGTTTAGAGAGTCAGCTGTTTTCTTCTATTTCCCAGATGAATATTTTAGGAACGATGTGAATCTCTGTCTCCGTTTCTAAGAATAACTCAAAAAATATAACCTCGTTCTGGCAGTATAGTAATTAAACGTATTCTGGTACATAAATAAAAACATGATCGAAAAGGATGCAGGGTTATTGAAATGTTTTCTAAATTTTGAAAAGAATTTATATTCAATAATGTTATACAGTTCTCGTATTTTATAGCGATGTATGTCTAAATAAATTATAGGCTACAACGTGTTAAAGAAATTAAATTTAATTAAACAAATTTAATATTATATTTTTACTTTGAAGTCAAAAGTGATTGAGATCGTCACATTGATCTATCATCACTTGCTTTTTTGATTATATGATTTGCTTCTTCTTTACTTGTTGATTTTTTTGTGATTCTATTAATGTGTTTTTTATAATTGTGTTTGTTCTAAAACATATTCCTCTTCGTCTTTATAGGTTTTACTTTTCTACTCTTTTTAAAATTCATCTTTTTTTTTATTTATTATTCTCTGCAACCACAGGGGTTATTAGCGACATACAATATAATACAATTAATGATACAATAACTTATATAAACCAGTATCATAACCTATTAGATTTTTAACATTAATGTTTTCTCCTCAACTAGCCCGACAAAACTGTTGCCGGCCCATGCTCAGATAAATGATGAAGGAGCCTACAGCCAGATTAGCGCCGTACTGATAGACTTTAAGAAAGTCTCTAAACACAAGAGAGCAGAAAATTACAAAAAAACTTGTAGAAAAGAACACAGACATATGTGCACTACAAGAGACGAAGAAAAAAGGAAAGGGTCAAATTATGCTAGATAACTATCTGATGATTTACAGTGGTGTTGCGAAAGAAACCAGAGCCAAAGAAGGAGTCGCCCTGTTAGTACACAGAACATTTTTACACAAAGTACAAGAATGTAAATATACCTCTAAAAGAATTTTTTTTTGAACCTATTCTCTATCCTTCCATTATTGGATGTAGGTCTCCCCCAGTTCTCTCCATCTTTCCCTATCTTGAGCTGTTCTCTGCCATGTGGGACCTCCTTGTTTCCTGATGTCATCTTTCCACCTCATATGTGGTCTGTCATTTGATCTCGTTGCATTGTATGGACGCCACTTTCCGATGGCATGGTTCCATCGTTCGTCTTGGAGACGTTCATTGTGTCCAGCCCATTTCCATTTCAGTTTTGCTGCTTGTTCTATCGCGTCTACTGTCTTTGTTCTGGTTCTGATCCACTGGTTACGTTTTCTAAAAGAATAGTAAGTGTGAAAGTTAAACCGGATGTCAAACCTCTGAATGTGATAGCAATCTATGCACCAGAGAACAACAGAGATACCACCACAAGGAAAAACTTCTACGAACACCTTCAGACTGTAATAAACGAGACCCTAAATAATGAATATATGATCATGGGTGATTTTAACGACGTGTTGGCAATGATATATTTCCAGAAATACAATAGCGATATAATGAAAATATCGGAAATATAAACGGAGACCTTCTGACGAACCTCTGCAGCATAAACGAAATACATATTAATAATATATTTTACCCTCACAAAGATCAATACAAATACACTTTCGAAAACAGTAGAGAACAAAAATCTATGATAGAATATATTCTGTCGAATAGAGAGTTACAGCCCTCTCAAATCTTGGATGTAAGAGCACTAACATTAGCAGAAATAGGAAGCGATCATAAATTGATATTGTGCAAAATCCGAATGAAAACACATATATGTGATAACAAAACACCAGAATACACCACAAAGATAAAAGTCGAAAGCTTACAGGATGACTTCATAAGAAACCTATTCCAAAAAAGAATAACCGAAAAAAGCAGAAACACATATATCACAGAAAGTGACTAATAACCTGGATAAAAATTAAGTCTAATATCTTAACCTTGGCCAAGGAAGTTCTCGGTGAAAGAAATATAAATAAATATAAATCGTTTCCTAGGCGAAGAACTTTATAGTTTTGTACAAAAGTGAAGGAAAAATGTAAAGAAAAGAAAAAAGCTGTCCTGAAATACATGTCAAAAAAACACAAGAGACATACTTACCATAATTACAACACAATTAGAAACGAAACACATGCGCTTGTAAAAAAAATAAAGAAATGATCACTGCAAACGCTTTTTGAAAGAAATGAAACATGATTTTTACGGTCTGCAAAAGGAAACATGGCTCTTTATAAGAGGTCAAAGCGCGGAAGTAAAGGAACTAATAGAACCAAAGCTCATAGAAAAGAGTACGTGGATTGACTACCTAAAAAAAGCTCTATGCAAAGGAAGAACAAGCGATGCTAGAATCGGAAACACCAGAAATTACCACAAATCAACAACTTAATATAAATGTACAGAAAATTCTAAAAATACTTGAAAACCTGAAGAATAGAAAAGCAGCAGGTAAAGAGGGGATACAAAACGAATTACTAAAATATTGTTGAGCAACAATGACAGAACAATTAACAACATTCTTCTTCTTCTTCTAATGGCGCTACAACCCTTTGTGAGTCTTGGCCTGCTTAACAATGTTCTTCCATTCTGCCCTTTCGGATACTTTCCTTCGCCACTGCCTGATGTTCATGGTTTTAAATCCCTCTCTACGTCGTCTATCCATCTTTTACGGGACCTTCCTCTTGTTCTGTTTCCTTGGGGCTTCCATCTCTGGACTACTTTTACAGCTCGATTATCTGGCATTCTTTCTAGGTGACCAAGCCAGTTTAGTCTTTGTGACTTTACAAATCTGACAATATCTGCGCTCTGCATTAGTTCATCCAGCTCGTGGTTCATTTTAATTCTTCACGAACTATCGCTGCATTGGGTTGGTACAAATATCTTCCTTAGTATTTTGCGCTCAAATATTCTCAGTTGATTTTCATCAGTGGTTGAGAGGGTCCACGTTTCACATCCATATGTGACCACTGGTCTAAGTACTGTTTTGTAGATTCTCAGATTCTCATTCTAACAACATTAATTAATAAAATTATAAAACACAACAAAATACCGGAAAAATAGAGAACGAGTAAACTAATTCTTTTTCTTTAGCCTCAAGTAATCCAATTTTGGACATCCTTCTCAGTCCTAATCTCTTTCGGGATGTGGTGACACCATCAGGCCTTTACAGTTTTTTCACGATTTTCCTCCATCCTTCCCTGTCCTGAGCTAGTTGTTCGGCTTCAAGTAACCCTTGGTTAATCAATATTTTTGTTTGAACTACCCAACGGTTCGGAGATCTTCTCCTAGGTCTCTTTACTTTAAATCTACCCTCGATCAGTTTTTCCATCGTACCTGTTCTTTTAGCAATGTGTCCAGAGTACTGCAAATATCTCTGTTGTATACGTTTAAGCAATCTATCCTTTACTTTAAGTTGTTCTAATATCGATACGTTAGTGCGATGATCAATCCAGGATATTCTTAACAGGCGGCGCTATACCCACAATTCCAAAGAGTGTAGTTTATGAGTGATCTTACCAGCCTTAGTTTTGTGTGTATTGCTGTGCTAGAATTTTTCCAAATTTTTACCGGTTTCATCATAGCTGTTCTAGCCATAGTCAACCTTCTACGTGTCTCTCTGTCACACCCTCCTTCATTTGTTATTAGGGACCCCAGGTAAATGAAACTATTTACTACTTCAAAGCCCCCAATTTCTTGAATGTGTCTAAGATTATTCTGAGCTCTGTCTACTATCATGATCTTTGTCTTACTCATATTTAGCTTTAGTACATATGTTTTGCTTTTCTCCTCCAGACATTTCAGTATGTCTTCCATTTTTTCTTGATTTACCGCGATTATTAAAGTGTCATCAGCATATCTCAAGTTACAGATTTTTTGACCTCCTACTGACATTCCACCCTTCCATCCGTCTAGTACCTTTCGCAGAATGTGTTTGCTCTAGATACTAAACAGAGTTGGCAAGATTATGCACCCCTGCCTGACTCCTGCCTCTGTTCTGAAATGATCGGAATGGGTGTTGTTTATTTTTACTGTGCACTTATTGTTTTCATATAGACTTCTAATTAGTTAAATTAAGTGGTAGGATGTTCCCATTTCCGCTAGTATGGACCATAGCTGCTGCCAGTTGACTTTATCGAAGGTCTTTGTGTAATCCACAAAGCACATAAGCATAGGAGTATTGAATTGAGTTTTTTTGATTAGCTGTATGACATTAAGGATGTGTTCTCTTGTGCCTTTTCCTGGGAAAAAATTTCCCTCTTGTTCTTCTAAGATCTAATATTAGGGTTACCGTTCTATAGTTGCTGGAATATAGCGGAGTTCCTTTTTTGAATATAGGGATGGAAGTGGATGTTGTCCAGTCGTTGGGCCATTATTACCATAATTGGTTTCGTTTGAGTCAAATATTTCACGTCCAGTGCGTTTGTGTATCCGCTTGTACGTATTTCACCCTAATAGGAATCATCAGAGACATCTTAGGAAGCAACTCTAACATGGCTTCGTATAGACGCAATCTAGCGACATCTGATATTAAAATCGAAAATTAGTTTACGGATTTTTGCTTAGTTGAGAAGACATGTCGTGGAATACAATTTTTAGATTCCCCATGTCTCTATTAACACCTTCATTAACGTCTGTTTTGCCTTACAATTCTTAGAATGCACAGATTAAAGCAAAAATCTGAATTTGGTTTCGAAAATTAGTTTACGAATTTTTATAATTATTTTCTTCTATAAATATTACAAAGAGTGTGAGCTGTAAACTTACTAATATCCACTTCAATGTTTTTACATTAGATACTCCTGATAATTCTGCTTCAGTCTTGTCTTCATTAACTGGTAGATAAACTACACTAACACTCGTATTTGCTTCATTATTATCACAATAATTATGAGTTTCATTTAAGTCAAACTTACTATAAGTTTGAGCTGTAGATTCAGTATCCTTAGCATGTCTTACTGTAGAAGTTTTCAGCACAGGAAGTTCTCCACATTCCCTAAAAATAAATTTTATTATTACCTAAGATTTGCAACACTGAATATCTCACACTGCATTTTAAACTTGTAAAAATCTATAATTATATTAATGTTCAATTAAATATTTAAGTAGTTTTTAATTATAAAGATGTGTAGTAATAAAACTAAATTGTTGGAGCTATTATTCTAATAATAAAACATTAATAATTACTTACATTTTAAACGACTAGTAGGAGGTGATCGTTATTGCTTTAAAAACTACGTGAGTTGTTCACTGTTGTGGTAAAGTTTGTTTCACGAAAAATGGTTGAGTACTTAATGGTTACCTGAGTTGATCCTATTGTGTATACAAGAGTCTCTCAATAAACTACCTAAGTACACAGGGTCGCACTTCAGAAAGTTTGTTATTTAATATATTTCATTGGTAGCTGTGTAATACACGATTATAAAAATTTATTAAATTATTTTATATGGTATTTTCAGGTTGTTCAAGTGAATATACTTGATAATTGAACAATTTTTAACATGAAGAAAGGAGTCTTTGTGTTCTACGTGAATAATTGTAGTATATGGATCTAAATTCAGAAAGGTACTTTCCTTCACACTTTTTACAGGCTTAGGACTGTCACCAAAAAACTGGCGTGTTTAAAAGTTTTTGCTCTTCCTAATCGGATATCATTAAAAATGTACAGTAATAATAGTTCTATTTACAGTATATACATACAAACGAATACATAATGTACAAAAAATAGATGAATTGCCCAAAATAACCAAAATATATTTATGAATTCCTAAATACCTAATTCTGTTTCGCTGTCGCTATCCTCTTCAAGATTAATAACAATTGGTTTAATTATTTGATTCAAAGTAACATATGAATTTTCTACGTTCATTACATGGCGTACTGAATTTTTTCAACTTTCTGGGAAGATATCATCAACACATTTCCTTATTAATTCGACTATACTACCACTTAAAGTCGGAGAAACATTTTGTGACCTAACATTTGACTGTAGTTGATGCCACATATGCTCTATGGGATTAAATAAAAAATAGTAGGACGGAAGCCGTAACACTGTATGTCCCATGTCCTCGGCCAATGCGTCACAAACATATAGTTTTTTAATAGAAAATGATTTTAACACTTCTAACAGTTCATTTTTTAAATAACGTTCTTCAAAATATATATTGCTTTCTAACCGGTAGTTTTGAATTTCAATTTTCGTGTTATTTGCACTTGGAGACTTATGTAATTAACGACTGTGGTAACTTGCATTGTCCATTACTATCACACTATTTTGAGAAAGGTTAGGTATAAGACAATTCCTAAACCATTGCTCAAAAAGCTCTGCCGCTGTATCCTCATAGTAGTCCACGCAGGAGTCTTTAATGTTCTGTGCAGAAAGCCATAAGGCATTTGGGACCCAACCATTTTCTGATCCTGCATGTAAAATTGTTATTCTTTTCCCTTTGTTTGATGGAGCTTTTATTTGACACCTGTTAAAAGAATCAGACCATCCTTTGGATGGTGTTTCATGAGTGTCAAACCATGTCTCGCCCAGATAAATTATTGGTCGATCTTCTGTACGGTACTTTATTATGGAAGTTATAGGTATATTCAGTACGCCACTTTTGTAAACGATGGGACTTCATAAGCACTTGCCTTTTGTCAATTGTACGATATCTGAAGCCCATTTTAGACAAAATCCTCCAAAGTCCTTATCACTTTCGTCAATACATTTGGTAGAACCGGCATCCTTACGCTTCCTTCTTGACTTAATGGAATTTGATGTAATTATTTTCACTGTGGTTAGAGGTATTTTCGTTAAATCGTATCGTATATTCTTTACTTAAGTTCCGTAAAATGACAAAAGCCAATGTATCTGAAAGACCATATTATTCAGTGGAAAATTTCTTAACGAATAACTAAGAAATTAAAACTAGAAAGACTAAGACTACTAAGACTAAAATTAGAAAGTAACTAAAATATTTTTTATATATATTTGGTATCACATGCGGCACTTAAACTTATTAGTTCGTAAGGCTTTATTATGCAATATGCAATTTATTTAAATTTTATTGTTATTTTTCTGACTTTTGTAAGCTTTTTATCATATTTCTTCTTCTTCTTCTTCTTTTATAAGAATAAGTGCTTGTATTATTTGTACAACTCTGCAGTTTATGAAGTAATAAGTTTAAATTTATATTTTAAGGACGTTCTTGGTGCGAGAATGGCTGAATCAACACCATCTGATGATTTGTATGTAGTTACCCTAGAAAAGTTTTAACGATATATATATATATATATATTTTATTGACTAAATTATGTCTTTAATTAGATGAAAGATAATATAAAAATACAATACGCTTTCATTCTGAAGTTATACTCACATGACAGAACGGAGTGACCAACTGACAAGTATATTTTGTCGACTGAAGTGGGGCAGAGATATTTTATACAGTGTGGAAACCACTTATGGAATAAAATTGTTTGTGTCCTTATATTAGAAAATAATAAAAAACGTTCACTTTTTAATTTAAATGTGCGCTTTTTAAACATAAATTTGAATGTTCAGTGTGATCCCCGTAAGTCTGGCATAGCCCATAATCTGTATTTTAAATGAAACACCCTGTATATTTTTATGTTTTTAAAAGATTCCTAACAACCTGATCTCAACGAACTATATCACGTAGGGTCTATTATGAATAATACAATGTGAAATTTTCAAATTAAGTATAATTTGCTTCAAGACAATTATTTCATAGAATACCAGAGGTAATTGATTGGATTACATTTAATTAAATGCTCAAAATGTTCTCCACCTTGTTGTTGGCAGTTACATAGTCTCCTATAAAACTCGTCCCGAACTTTGTTTTCGGTCCGGAAGTTTGAGGTGAAATATTCCGTATTTCTGTAGCAATCCTTTCTTTGATGCCTTCAATGCTAGTTAATTGTGTTGCATATACTTTGTTCTACCTCACAGAAAAAAATCCAAAGGCGTAAAATCGGCGACCTAGCTGGCCACTCAATAGTACCCCTTCGTCCAATCCATTTATTGAAGAAGATTTCATTCAAGTAATTTCTGATCATTAAAGCATAATGGGATATTGCACCGTCCTGATGGAACCAGACAGTTTCATGCGGTAAGGTCGGATCTATTAGATTGGCTTACGAACAGAGACCTTCGGTTGCATCTCAGATTGAGGGCTCTAAGATGTTACATATTTTCTATTTTACTATACGGAATGGAAGCTTGGACATTGAAGAAACAACACATAAGAAAAATAGAAGCGTTCGAAATGTGGTGTTACAGAAGGATATTAAAAATTCAATGGGTTCAAAGGATTACCAATGCTGAGGTACTACGACGTCTAAATAAGGCGTTAGAAATTATGAACAGCATAAAAAGAAGAAAACTAGAGTATTTGGGTCACATAAGCAGAGGAGAAAAATATGAGCTGCTGAGAATTATTATGCAAGGAAGGATCCAAGGAAGAAGAAGCATAGGAAGAAGACGCATCTCCTGGCTGAAGAACCTTAGATAATGATTTAACTGTAGTTCACTACAACTTTTTAGAGCAACAGCCAACAAAGTGACCATAGCCGTTATGATATCCAACCTCCGATAGGAGATGGAACTTTAGGAAGAAGATTAGATTGGGATATAAGTTAGCCAACTGAGGAAGAACATCGTCCCTTAGCATGCTTAAATATTTTTTCGCTGTCAAAGTACCATCTACAAATATAGGACCAATAATATGATCTCCTATAATACCTGCCCAAACATTCAACTTTTGAGGATACTGAGTGTGTTTCTCACGCATCCAATGATGATTCTCCGCTGACCAATATCTATAGTTTTATCGGTTTACCTCTCCATTCAATGTAAATGTTGATTCATCAGAAAAAAGAATTGTGCCAAGAGCTATTTCATTTGTGTTAATTTTATCTATCATTCTTTCGCAGAAATCCATTCTACGATTATTCTACACTTTCAAACAAAATATCCACTTTCACCTCATCTTCAATGAAGTTCGGTTTTTTTTAATGGTTTGACATGTCAAAGTTCTCTTAATTGTGCATAAATTTTAGACACAGTACTTTGTGTAATATTAGGCAGCTGAGGATATCTCTGATTAAATAAGTTTGCTACTTCAACTTGACTTCTACAATTCTCCCCGTAACCGATCATCATTAAAATCTTAATTCGGTGGGTCTCAGTTAAATATTTCATTTTCTGCAAGAAATTAGCTTTTAATTAGGAATTTATAATTTTAATATAAAATGTCAACACACCAACAACTGATTGATAACAATCCGCATTATTTACAGATTTAGTTTAATTAGCAGACTATCTAGACAGTTTTTACCTATTCATGACAAAAAATGTTAAAACGGTTACTAAACAGAAATTTTCCCCAATATACTGACACTTAGAGTAGAAGTGTATTGTCTGTATAGCTAATTTAAAATAATACCATAACACATGATAAATTATTAAAAAACTTCTGACTACGAAGATATAGCAAATAAGTCGACAATTAGAAAATTGGGTTTAGATTGGCAGGTGTATGACTGGAAGAATGAAGCACAAGTAAACACCAAAGCACCATCCTCATGGCACTTTCAGTTTAATAAGGCTAAAAGGTTTGTGCTTACTAAAGGGAAAACCAATGCACTAATACGAGGTGAGCCCAATTATTGTGTTGATGTCGGTGAAGCCAAGTCTGTTGTTAAGAGAGGAATAAAATTGACACGTATCAATCCTACTCAACTTTCTATTGGCTGCAAACTCAAAGGCGATAAATCGACAATAATTTCTCTTCTCAAAAAACATTATGGAAACGCCTGGGAAGAAAATCCTGATTTGGTTTTCTTTAAAGAAAATCTTGTTAACCCTCGAAGGGTGGAAAACCAGACTTCTGTAAACGATGTTAAAGCTGGCTGCAGTGGTTTAAAACCTTGCGATATTAATTTACCAATTTAATGTAATATGTAAATAACTGTTTAATTTCTTTGTAAATAAAATTTGTTCCAAACTATTGATGTAACATTTTTTGGTGCAAAACTCACTAAATGCATTTTTTTTCTTCATTTATTTAAAAAATCTGCACTATTTTTTTAAAATATGTTAAAGACTATTAGAGGTGTATATGTTCTAAAGGCACGCTAACATCATTAATTGGTTATTAACAAATATAATGCAAAAAACGTTTTTTGTACTTTTCTCAAATTGACTTTACATGCATTAAGCGAGTTTTGCATCTCATGCACTCAAATATTAAACAGAATACTTAGTTTATAGAAGAATTAAGCGCCAAATATGTTTAGCAGAAAAATAGTGAAACAAAAGATAAAGTTGAACAAAATCAAAAGAAATTAAAACAAAATAATTATTTGAAGATAAACAACAAACATGTGACATTTATACACTAGAAAAAATTATATAAAAATATATTTTTTAAATTTTTCATTTTTTTAAAACAACAATCAATAACGTGACCCAATATTTTGTAGGGTACCTATTTGTTAAACTGTAAAATTCGTAATGTGAGTTAACGTAGTAATAATTAATTATACTCGGTTTTGTATTGGTGGTTAGCAAAATAAATAGAAACTGCTTCATGTCGATGCTACTCGCTATGTATTAATTAATATCTTTGTTGTATAAATGTTGCCATTTGATGATTGAATATTATCTTAATCATCTATATTGTGAAATACAAACTGACCGCAAACCGACCCAATCGTAGTATTAAGACTATTGCATAGTTGAATAGGATAATGTCTAACAAAGGAATATGATATTATTTGTAAAGCTATACCTAGATTTCTTTTGCGTATATTAATAAATTTTAAAAAATGTAATAAGGAATTTTTATAAAATAACCTATAGTCATAGTTGCTTTATACTGCTCACTTTAGAATTCCGCGATAACCAGAAGAGAAAAATTTCTGAATTTTGAATTCTGAATATAATGAAATTACATATTTCATAATTCGCTAAATCATAAAAATAACGAAATACAAATATTTCCATACGTTTTAAAAACTTTTGGAAACAGTTTTTTCTTGTATTTAAAAAGATTATATAAATTTTGACGTTCCTAACTTCCATATAAGGTATCTTTTCCTTTCGATAAAATTGACGAAGTCTACACAGTGGCGGATCCAGAAATTTTTGTCAGGGGGGGTCATTGGTCTTGAGTGTGATTTTGATACAGGATTTAGCTTTTTGCGGCTGATCCCCAGAAGTATTTGTAAAATTTTTTTTTCGGCAGGTGGAGGAGGGGACGGTAGGGGGTCATTGGTCTTAAGGCTGATTTTGATATAGGATTTAGATTTTTGCACCTTTACGATTGATATGATTTGTGCCTCATGTAAGGGAACCATTTTCTCAATAATTATTTTAAGCGATATATGACAGTAAAATCTAGTGTACAAGACTATTAAACCAAAAGAAAGTTATTAAAATATAAATACTGAAAAATCAAGGACTGTCAACTTAAACTAGGTATTTTAAAAACAAATAATTTAAACCCACCTATCCTATAGCTACAAAATCAAGAACAAACCAAGGGTAAATGAGTATAAATCAAACTTAAGTAATTTAAATGCAATAACTCAATGTAGGTGTAAATATTAATGAATGTATTTAACATTCCTAATAAACTCTATCTTATCGTTGGATATCCGATATCAATTTGTAAAAACATTCATTTATTCCTTATTGCTCTACGGAGTGGAAACATGGACTCTCGGAATTACAAGCATGAGGCGTATAGAACCCTTTGAAATGTGTGTTTTTCGAAGAATGCTGAAGATTTCGTAGACAGAGCATGTGACCAATAACGAGGTGCTGACAAGAATGAAGACTGAGGGAGAACTACTAAATATTGTAAACAACAGAAAAACGAGTTATCTAGAACATATTTACAGAGAAGAAAAATATAACTTTTTATGACATACTGGAAGGGAAAGTAGAAGAAAAAAGAGGTCCAGGAAGAAAAAAATGCTCCTGGCTGAAGAATGTAAGAGACTGGACAGGCATGGACACACATTCGATACTAAGAACAGCTCAAGATAGAGAGCAATTTGCTGTAGTTATAGCCACCCTTCCGTAATGAAGAAGAAACCTTAAGAATAAGTGTAAACAGCATTTTATTTAAATTAATTTATTCAACAAAAAACATAATCTAATTAAGGAATAGGTATTTCTATAATTAGGCATATTAGGCTATAAGTGAGTGAAATATTTCTTCACTTGGTATTGAAATTTTTCTCACGAATTGTCAGCAACAGCCAGCAACGAGTGGTAAATAAAAATTCAGTGATTAAAAATACTATAAGAAAAGTAAATATTATGTAATTTTATAAAAATGTATTCTTTTCGCCTATCCGATTTAGCAAATCGCTATATGATT
The DNA here is from genome assembly GCF_040954645.1 of Diabrotica undecimpunctata. Classification (NCBI taxonomy): domain Eukaryota; kingdom Metazoa; phylum Arthropoda; class Insecta; order Coleoptera; family Chrysomelidae; genus Diabrotica; species Diabrotica undecimpunctata. Next base: position 40,217,799 of record NC_092808.1, on the reverse strand, counting down.
GCATCAACATCTAGAGAAATTTCACGATGCACATTGATGAGTGCTAAACCAGTTAACCTTTCCGCAGAAGTTCAATTTCTAAGCCAAGTCTTTAGACGCTTAAGCGTAGAACGCTCTGTTGTTGCTGCACTGACTGGCAGTGTAATTAATATTTGCAGAAATATTCTGATATTTGGATACATATGAATATCGCAGTTTTCTTATACTTCTAAAATATAATCAGGAAGTTTTCCATTATTTTGCATGACTCTTTTCTATTTTTGAATACACAATAAAATCTCTTGTTCTACTGTGAAATATGCAGTAAGTAGTTGGTCCAATAATATAATGGAAGGTGGAAGTTAAGATATTGTCTAAAAGGGGTAAATAAATAGATCTTCGGAAATATTCTTCGCAAGAGTTAGCAGATTGGTTTTGACGAGAAACTATACGAGGCATCTTCAATTCATGTTTAGTTGTTCAGCTATTTGTTTACTTCTTAGTAAAGTTTGCTAAAAACAGATTCAGCATTTAATATTTTATTTTGAAGAATGCATTTAGTGTCCTCTGTGGCCTCAGTAGCCTACGTAAAATCTAATTTTGGTGACTGAAGAAGACGACTAAGTGATACAGTTGTAACTGAAACATCACTAAGACAAACTACTGTTTCACAGTTTCACAAATCCCTTGGACAGCAGCCCCAGTTCCTTTATTTTTATTCACTAAAGTATCAGACAGAGCGAATGCAACAAAAATATTCACTTTGATATTTATTATAGATAAATTATAAAATGTAGCACACAGTCTCAAAAATTATAATACATATTCAAATTATAAACAACCAATTCGTAGAAAAGACTGAAGATAAAAAATACCTAATACAAAATAAAAATGTGCTGATTTCGTGCGAAAAGTCATGTCATGTACATTGAATGAGCAATAATGTGTGGGCGGTAATTCTATCTCATCGATAATCGGACGATTCTCCGGCACTCAAATGACGAATTGACAAAATTTGAAAATCGCGTAACTCTGAATTCGTGGAAGTCTTAGTCAAGGTATTACTGTATTTAGAATTGTTGATTTTTTTAAAGAGTAATTTAAAAAGGCTTCCGTATAATTCTACACTTACCCCTAGAATAAATGAGTTTGAATCATTTCAACTCTTGACTTCCTACTTATAGGGTTGAAGGGTTTTAAATTATTTTTTTTAGCATTATTTGATTGATATTTAATTTGGTTTTGGGGGTGGTCATGACCCCCGTGACCCTCCCGTTGGATCCGCCATTGAGTCTACAGACTTAATATTTGGCTCAAAGAAGCTGGCCGTAAGGAGATTTAACTTTAAAAGAAATTTTCAGCACCTAAAGAAGACGGAAGAAGAAACTTAGAAGCTTCTACAAACTTTTACCAAAATAAACTAATTCGACAAGGTACGGTAAGCATGATTCATGTTTATTTGCAGTGTATTTCATATTATAAAGTCGATATGATCAATGCTTTTCTTTTGGATCAAAATTTATATGACGTCATATGTTTTTTGGAACACTGGCAAAGTGAAGAAAATTTAAAATTAAATACCATCTCCGGCTTTTCATTAGCTAATTTTTTACTGGGTAAAAAGAAATAAGATGGAGTAGCAATTTATGTAAAAGAAAAGTTTATGTATTCTTCCCTTAATCTAAATAAATATAATGTAGAGGAAAGTTAGGAGTTTTGTGCAATTTGTATACAAATCGGGTAAGGGTCATTTTGATTTATTTTTGGTGAATTTTAGTCTACTCTTATCCATTTTACATTATCACGAAAATCAACCTTTTCATTTGAACTGTTTGTTTGCTTTTTACATAAATATAGGTTCGTCACTAGATTTTCAATGTGATAATGTCACCAGTGATAATGTCACGATATTGATCTGTAATAAAAATTGACTGATGTTTTCTTAGAACTTTTTCTATCCTTCCAAAGTACCTGTCAGAATCTAAATAACTGTGGCCCACTTCAGGAAATTTATGCTCTAGTATCTTAAAATATCTATTTAAAAAGATATATTATTGATAGACCTACAATTATAAAATTTTTGTCATGATCAGAACATAAATCTAACCATATAACCAAATGAATAATTTAAGGAAGTTCTTCTTTTAAAAGCTTACAAGATCGGAACAAACTAGCTATTTCAGTACTACCTCGGTTAGCTAAATCTTCAGTCCATGTAAAAAAGTAAGATTTTTGATATAAGTAAGATAAATAGAATACTGTTGATGTTGAAAGCCTAGGTAACGGCATTGTTTGTTGGAGATCCATCGTGATGCAGCACATATTGTTCTTAGATATTGGCTTTTGCCTATCTACTTTTTGAAATTCAAATGCAATGCTACAGTTTTCTTTATGCTCAATAGTATTTTCTCCATAATCACATGTGCTACATGTATCACTTTTTGGTTATCCAAATGATAGATTGAATTTAGTATCGAACACATGGCGATACATGGAGAGTTTAACTAAATATTTTTCACCAATTTGTAGTTTATCGCATCTATTTAAGTACAGTTCATACAATTTTGTTACATTTAATAATGGTGACAAATACTTTCTATTCTGATTTTTGTTTCGAGAATAGTGAGAGCCCTCAGCTGGAAACATTTGAATATGTTGAGTAATGTAATTTATTACCGCTTCAGAGATCTTGTGAGGCCTGTTTGTATGTTGCCCTTGTTTACTTGCACTTGGACTTTTTCGTTTTAAAGTATGAAATTTGCTGATTGACCTTGTTTAAGTTGTTTTTAAAGATTTAATATTCTCTTAACTTCTGATTTTTACCTCCAGTACGAATTCGGTGTCTTGAAGTTTGATTTATGTCAATGCTAATAAACAAAAGACAGTTCAATGGGTTATTTTCTAATTTATAAAACCTTTTCAATATAGATTTTCTAGCTTCTAGGCTGAATTTGGTTCCACACTTTAATCTGCATGTTGCTTTACATAATACTAAATTTTCCTTAATTTTTTTGCTGATATAATTTTTCCATTTTGCGAAACCATAAGAAATCATAAACCTTTTCAGCCAGGCTTACGTACGGTATCTGTGTGTTTTTTTTTATTTTAATATCTCAACAGCACGGAAACAAAATGTTGCTTATCAAAAGCTCTTGAAAATAATTTTATTAAAATCCATAAACTAATTTTCGAAACCAAATTCAGAATTTCGCTTTAATCTGTGCCTTCTAAGAATTGCAAGGCAAAACAGACGTTGATAAAGATGTTATTAGAGACATGTGGAATCTAAAAATTGCATTCCACAACATATCTCCTCAACTAATCAAAATTCTTAGCGAATTGGCTACTAGTACTCGTACAGAGTATATCGGAATAAAAAGGAAAAGACAGTTATTTGATTTCACGTACAGGGCGCCTGCGCATCCGCTTATACGTATTTTGGCCTAATAAAATAAATCTTTTCTGTCTTAGGAAGCAACTCTAACATGGCTTCGTTTGGGCAATGCATAGTGTCTATGAGACCTTGAAACAGCCCAACTATACGATATTACAATAAAATAGTTGATAATACAGATTATACAATATTCAAAAAATTATTACTATTATATTAGATACCTTATCAACGAGGCTGGAAAGGTAAAATAATTATTCCTTTACCGACAGAATTTCCGGAAGCCGATGGTGGCTGAATATCTGTACAATGCTGTTTATTGTGTATTGTGATTGTGACACTGATTTCAATAACATAACCTATAAAGTTAAATGTCTGAAAACCAACTGCTGAGCGACTGAACATTTAAGTGGATAAAAGTAATATGTCCGCGATTTTAGACATAATACCTTTATCCACTATAATCCGAAAATTTTGTGTGACACATTGCTTTAATACCTTCCTGTTTTTTTTAATTAGCTAAAAACAGGTAATTTTAAAATTTTAAAAGGTTAAAAAGCATATTAGAAGAACAAAAAACCAATAAAACAATTTTCTCAAAAAAGTGACATATAACCTTTATCCACTTATGTCTTCAATCTCTTACTAAATTTACACACTTAGCATTCCATGTCATTTTTTGCACGTTTATCTATTTTTCTTAAACAAGAAGCTTAGAAATTCTTCGAATTCGTTCATGATTAACAGTGTGAATTAGCATGAAAGTTTGTTTGTAATCAACAATTTTGCCGGCCGAGCCTTTCACCAAGCAGTCTTTATTTTTTTCGGTATTATTCTTAATACTAATTTTGTTCTATATTTTTTGTCCAAATACAAGCCGCCAAAACCTTAAACCATTTTAAAATAAATTGTATACAAATGTTTAACGTCGAGCATAAAGTAAAAAATAAAATACAATATATTTTACAGCTTTTCCAGGAATTTAATTTCTTAAATAATTAAAACTCTACGTATCACTCGCAGGCCGGTTCACTCTTCTGTTTTGGTAGTAAATTTAATAAATCATAAAAATATGATCATATCTCTAAAATGTTCGTGATTTATGATTTTGTGTGCTCATTATCTCGACAGAAATAGCTTTAACAAGTTCGCAAAATGTGGGTATAAATCAAAATAAAATTAAACTCCACTTTCGGTGTTTTTCAACTTCTGCCAAAATCACTTCACAATAATTGCAAAGCATGCAAATAAATCATGTTCTGCAAGTGGCAAAAGTGTTATTTGCAATTATTTTAAGCTCGAGTGTATAGGGTCGATCGTTTTATTATATGTAATTTCTTTTCGAGAACCAATTATACATCTCACAAACCAATTAAAAACTTTTATTTAAAAGTAAGTTAATAAGTTTGATTATGATCTTTATATTAAATATTATATCACATATAATGATGTCTATAGAAAAAATTATCGCCTATCTCAGGAAATCTATTAAAACAATATAAGCACAGTATGGTTCGAATTATTCCGAGGAAAGCTGCTGAAGCACAATTAGAAAAAAGTTTAAATAAAAAAATCGATAAATTTTAGTGATAAGTGTGGTCTACCCACAACTCAATGCACGTTTAATTAAAAATAGAGTATATAAGAAATACGTAATCTACAAACAGTTCCAAGCAACATTCTTGAAGAAAAGCTTATATACTGGCGTTGTATTATTTTTTTTTCTCTATAGTAAAATGCTTCGGTATTAAAAATAACTAACAAAATACAGACATTAAATGAAGAGTAAAAAATTAAAATATATTTGTCGATATAAAATATTTGTCAATAGAAGATTCGATTCGCAACGATTGTCAAAATTCCTAACGAGTTTTGAATGATCTTGTATGGAATCTGCATAAAACACCCGGAGAATAGGTGAGTACTATGACGCCCTGGGCACCAAGTACCACGTATACCTTCGCCGACATAATATTCGTGTTTAGCGGCCTCAAAAACCGCTAAATCCCCGAGAAACAAGTTTTGAATGAGTTTATGTGGAATCTGTAGAATATTCTTGGAGACGAGGTAGGTACTGTCCGCCCAGTGAAGTATTTTATTCACAATTTGCCGAGATAATTTTTTTTTAATTTGCAACATTAGAAAATGCCTTTTCCAATTGCAATTCTTCGTTTTTTATGATTGCATTAGTTCACAAAATTTCTTGACGATCTCGCAAATCGAAAGCACCAAACTGCATCTTAATCCTTCTTACTGCGCCAATTTTCGAAGATTGAGTCGATTTTTGTGCTTCACTGCCTCAACTATAAGCAAATATCTAGAACAATAAACTACTAATCCAGATATAAAATGAATACTAGAATTTGAAAACATATATTGAAAAAGTAGCTTATAAGATCTTAGACAAGCAAAAAAAAATAAAGAACAGGAAAGAATTACTACATTGAAATCAAGAACTTGAATTTAAAGCAAATAAAAACAAATGATAAAATAAGAAAAAAGAATGGATGACCGAAGAAATTCTAGAGTTGATGAATGAAAGGAGAAAAAACAAAACCATCAATACGACCCGCTATAAACAGCTTCAAAACCAAATAAGAAGAAAAATTAGGGAGGCTAAAGAAACCTACTTCTATAAAAAATGTAAAGAAATAGAAGAACTGCAAAACAGATATGACAACTTTAATCTACATAAAAAAGTCAAAGAACTAGCCGGAGTAGGAAGTAGAAGAACCTCGAATATATTGCTCGACAAAAATGGTAAGATTATATTGGAGACAGAACAAAAACTACGACAATGGAAAGAGTACATCGAGGAATTATTTCATGACCAGAGAAAAGCTAGTACATCTGTAGATAGCCAAACGGGAGATGTGGGCCCAGAGATAACCAAATCAGAGGTTAGTCAGACATTAAACTCGATGAAAACCAATAAATCTACTGGTCCAGATGAATTACCAAGCGAGCTATTAAAGTTGGTGAATGAAAAAAACCTAGGCATAATAGTAGAGCTGTTCAACGCTATCTATACTACGGTAATCATCCCTAAGAGAAATGTTGACATCAGCATTTGTGTGTTTTCCAAAGAAAGTGAATGCCAGAGAGTACAGTGACTATCGAACCATAAGCTTAATGTCACATACCTTGAAAATTCTGTTGAAAATTATCCACGCCAGAATTCACACTAAACTGGAGCTGGATATTAGTGATACACAATATGGGTTCCGCAATGGTATGGGTACCAGAGAGGCACTATTCTCCTTCAACGTGCTGACGCAGAGATGTTTGGATGTTAACCGTCCTCTTTACGTCTGTTTTATAGACTACAATAAAGCGTTTGATAAAGTAAAACATGACCGGCTCATGGAAATTCTAAAAAATAAAAACCTAGATGAAAGAGATTTAAGGCTAATAACAAACCTTTATTACAATCAGCGAGCAATAGTACGAATTGAAAAAGAGACATCTGAAGAAATGAAAATAAAGAGAGGAGTCAGGCAAGGCTGCATACTATCACCTCTATTATTTAACGCTTATTCTGAAGAGGTAATTCAAGAAGCTCTGGAAGATGAAACAGTCGGCATAAGAGTACATGGAGTCTTAGTTAACAACATCAGATATGCAGATGATACAGTAATCATACCCGATAGTTTACAAGACCTGGAAAGACTCATAAGTAAAATAGTAATATGTAGTAGGTAGTACGGACTCTCGCTCAATTTCAAAAAGACGAAGTTTATGAAAATTTGTAAAAACAACCATAATACTAACGAAATCTTGACAGTAGAAGGTCAGCAGATTGAAAGAGTAAAAAAGTACACTTACCTAGGAACACTTATAACAGAAAATAATGACTACACTGCAGAAATCAAAGTCAGAATCGAAAAAGCACGTTCTAATTTTATGAAAATGAAAAAGGTCTTATGTGGCAAAGATTTAACATTAGCTCTTAAAGTACGCCTAACAAAATTTTATGTATACAGTGTACTATACTATGAAGTGGAATCATGGACGTTAAATCTAGATACAATGAGACGACTTAACGTCTTTGAAATGTGGACCTATAGAAGAATTATGAGGATTTCCTGGGTAGATAGAGTTACGAATAATGATGTACTGAGAAGAATAGGTAAATAGAAGGAAGTTGAACTTACAATTAAAGAAAGAAAGCTACAGTATCTCGGACATGTGATGCGGGGCGAGAAGTATGGCATCCTGCGACTCATAATGCAAGGAAAGATAGATGGCAGAAGAAGCATCGGAAAAAGACGAATTTCATGGCTCAAGAACCTGACAGAATGGTTTGGATGCAGCTCAAAACAACTTTTTAGAGCTACTGCCTCAAAAATTAAAATAGCTATGATGATTGCCAACCTCCGTAGCGGAGATGGTACCTGAAGAAGAAGAAGAAGAAAAAACAAATGGATCAACAAAATAAGTTCTTGTTCTCTAATAATATTTAGTGATTTTATATTGTTTTGTTACCACATTGATAATGTTTGTCTTTTTTAACTCGTTGTTGTCTTTGTATATTTCGTTGTCTCTGGATCAGTTTCAGGTCTGTTCTAGTGGGTAAGTGTGTCTTCTTTTTTTACCCCAAGTGTTGTTTACAGGCATTGCCTAAAATCGCTTGAGACCCAACAACATAAATTCTAAAATACTAGCTATACTAAAAATCATTTTATTACAATGATGCTATAAACAAATGTATACAATACAAAAGGTAGCACTAGAAAAAATAGACAGTTATGAGATCTTAGAAATACTACCAGAACTTTATAATTTAGCTTAAGAATTGAAAACGATACAATTAGAATTATAAAACAATATTCAACTGTCTTCGTTATAAAAGTCATCCGATTAATAACAATATTGAATCAACCATTTAAATTTTTAAACCCATTTATAATAATTTCATATAAATACAATTATTATTTTTAACCCTCAGCTACTATAATCTGGGTCTGTCAGACCCAGAGAGCTCTCGATCACCACGCACTCTCCTTAACTTAAATAAGTTTTGGCTGGGACTCCGGCTATTCTCAGCTTATTTAGTCTGAAATACGATAGTGAAGAGTGCATAAATTTTATTTGGAACTAGCGAGTTTTATAGACATAGCTGGGTGTATTAGACCCACTTATAGCAATTACGGAATTTTTACATAATTATTGTATTTAAGGTAAATATTATTTCATATCAGTTTAATTTATTATATCCTAATTTATTTTATTTGAACTTGTTTTTTTAAGTAATATAATATATGTATTTTCTTTCTTTCAGTTTAAAATTGCTCGATATTAACCTCTTACCGTCGAAGATATTGATGCCTCATTTCAAAGTGAGGATTTTTGGCGATCCGGAAAATGTTGCGTCAACGTCGGCGTGATCTTCAACAAATGTTTTACTGGGCACTGAGGAGATCCAAGCAGAAGCCAATATCATCCAAATGGCCGATGGCACAGATCAAAGCGATAGCGACCAAGAAATTTTTAGTGATCATGATTCGGTCAGTGATATCGACTGGAATCCATCAGATGAAGAGCAGATTCAAACTTCTAGTGAAGAGACCAAACAATCTGAAAATAAAGATGCAATGGAAGAAAAAAGCAAAGAAATTACTACTACGAAAAAGACAAAACAAAATGGTCGAAAATTCCACCAAAAAGAACTAAAGCTTTTAAAGAAAATATTGTGACAGTTCTGCCTGGTTTAAAAGGTTTAAAAATATTAATTTGACAATCAGACTACGTACCATTCAATGCTATATATTTTCAATATTATTAATGGAGCTGAGCTTAAAAGGAATCGAAGCTTTCGAACTCTGCGTGCACAAGAAAGTATTAAAAATATTATGGACTGATAGAATTACTAGAATTACAAATAAAGAAGTACTGAAGATGGTTGGAAAAGAAACAGAACTAATCACCACTATAAAAACAACATACCTATTCCACGTAATCGGGGGACTAAAATATAAAGACTTATTATGCAGAGAGAGGTAAGATGTAGAAGATCTGTTGGTCGAAGGCAGAATTCTTGAAAGAACAATTTATGTGATTGGTATCAATGCAGACCGATTGATTTGTTTAAGCAACAAATTCAAAAATAAAAATAGCCATTATGTGTATCTTAATTTAAAATTTGGCGCGTTTCATGTTTGTTTAAATAAAAATTGGGTATTGGTAATAAGCCGATAATATTTGTATTTTAGGATTAAGCGATTACAGTTTAATTTGTAATTATTATTATTACACTAAAAATGGCAAGATACATTTGCTGTTATTTTATCGGTGGGTGTATCTTAATTTACAATTCGGCGGGTTTCATGTTTATTAAAATGCAAATTGGGA